>NW_015666573.1:1137899-1157377 GCF_001515625.1 Sinocyclocheilus rhinocerous
CATTTTTTATTATATATATATATATATATATATATATATATGATATTGTGTAAAACTAGAAATAAGCTAAATTACATTTTTAATTATGCAAGAAATCCCAAATAAGAACCAATTTTCCAATTCATGTAAAGGTTCTCAGTTCAACTTTTACTTGAAATTATTATGGCTTTGAATTTGAATATTGAAAACCCTTCTGTTTAGCATTTTTGGACACCACTGTATACTCACTAATTTCCTAAAATTCTAAACTAAATGCTGAACTGTTGCCATATGCATACAAGTAAGGAATTAAAAAGAAAGGTGTAATTACACTCATCAATGTATAAGTGATTATAGCAGCTGAAAGAGCAAGTGGTTCAGATTAATTAATCACAACAGGCCTCATTATAGACAGGCAGTGTGAGCTCTGTACCTCGCCTCAGGGTTGAGATGATCCTTGCTGAGCAGCATACCCAGCAAATTAAGGAGTGTGCTGAAATGCCTTTTGGTTGCCGTGGTAACTGTGCTGATGACAGCACCGTCGAAAAGGGATGGAGACGAAGAGCTCAGGCTGCTTGAGATAAAGTGATCATGTCTTGGGAGAAATAAAGAGAGAAAAGCAGCAGTCTATCAGTTATCACGCCTGGAGTGAGTGAGGCTAAAATCAAGTGAATGACAGTGTTTTTTGACAGTTTTATGTACACTGAAAAAAAAAATAGAATCTATGATAAAACCATATAGCACTACATAATTCATGAAACCACACTGCTACTTGCTAAACACTTCAGTGTTGTTCTGCATTTAATTTCTCACACTTTTTGTCCAATACATTTGTGATTTTAATTAAGGTTTAAAAAAAAAAAAAAAAACATTTAAATTCAGACAAATTTACTAATGAATCAGAGTTGTGTCTTATGCTCACTAAAGTTGCATTTATTTGATCAAAAATACAGCAAATAAATAATATTGTGAAATACTACAATTTTTGAAACATTTTATTTTTTTACATTTTATTTCAATATAATATATTTTTCTATTGTAAGGCAATTTGAAATGGTCACATAATCCTTCAGAAATTATTCTGATACGATTTGGTCCTCAAGAAGCGTTTCTTATTACCAATGTCCAACAGATTTTCTGCTTATATTTGTGGAAACAGTGCTACAGTTTTATTAGGATTCTTTGATGAACAAACTTCAAAAGTACAGAATTTCTTTGAAATAGAAAATTTGTAACATTACTGACCAATTTAATGCATCCTTGCTGAATAACTAGTGTTCATTTCTTTTTAAAAAATCTTACTGACCCCAAGAAGATTCATAGTGTACAATTATGCTTCTTTAAAAAATGGAAACCCTGTGCATTTTTGAAGAATCCTCATCTAGACAAGTAAATGTTGCATTGTTACCTGGTGCAGTGAGAGTAGAGTGTGTAGAGCACTGCATACTGGACGGCAGGGTGATGAACTGCTAAATCAGAGTGAACTACAACCAGATTCTGACTCAGCAGGGCAAACACAGTAGGGGACAAAGCCCACATCTGTAACACAGAAAATATGTGTTATTACGCTCTTCTCTTTCACCAGGGCGTCTGCAGAATCTGCAAGCTCAAATTTAAGACTTTTTAAGACATGCACAAAATGAATACCATATGAGCAGGGTAGGGCTATGTCTATGGTAACAAATTAAACCGTAAAATGACTGTAAAAAGTGTGATTTACAGGTCAGATACAGGTTCACAAAGTTTTTCACATTTCTGCCTTTAAACCATTTCTAAGAAAATGGATCAAAGTATCAATTATTATATTAACTTAATTATTATCAATCAAATATTATATTAATTAAATAAGACAGCAGATAGGCATATTGAAAATGCAAATTCATTCTCTGCCAGCAGGTGGCACTTTCGGAAAGGCAGAAATACAGCAGTTTCCCAGGTAACGGCTGTACACAAAGAAAGCAGCTCTCATGTTTAGCCTTTTGAAGTTTAATCATCACATTAAACCTTATCGCAATGATGATCTTAAATTTGACAACTAAAATGTAAAGCCCCGTTCACACTGCCAGCGACACACAGCGACAAGCTCCCATTAATTTTCAATGGAGAGCTGGCTACTTCCGGCGACACGAGCGACAGTGACCGTTGGCGACAGAATGTGGGCGTGTCAAGCGATGCGAGTCAAGCAACAAAAGTTAAGAAATGTTTAACTTTATGCAAATGAACAGCGAATTTCGCGAGCGACAACCAATAGGAGTGAAGAATCTGTCAGTGGCGCTCACACGTCACCGTCTCGAGTGCAGGCAAGACAGGACAGATTTCCTGAGCGATTTCACTGTTTTATATGATTTTACTGTAACCACATACATGGATATAAAAAAATGACGCGTAGAAAAGAAACTGTACACATAATAATCCACTATGATCACATTACACAAAACTGAAATTGCATGTCAAAATAACACCTTGTCAATATTTTTTTGAGACCCCCCAAAATTTCACAAATCACGTTTTCAGGGGAGCCCATGTCTTATTAAGGGGAGCCGAGCTCCCCCTAGCTCCCCCGTAGTTCGCACCCTGACATTAGAGCTACAGCAGTAGGAACGCCCACAAGCATCTTCACAAGAGTCTAGCGACATACAGCGAAAAAGTCGCTGGCAGTGTGAACGGGGCTTAAGACTTAAGGACACGTGGAAACCCTGTTTTACACATTTTCCTGTATGACTAAAAAAAACAAACAAAAAAAAAACAAACAAAAAAAAAAACACGCTTTCACAGAACTAGGTATGACTTCATGCTGACCCCGATAAGGGAGTTCTTGGTGTTGCCAATGGTGGTGAGAGCACTGAGGTTGAAGATAAGGATAAACTCTGCTCTCTCTGGGCTGAACTGCAGCTGGCTGAAGGCAGGATGTTGTATGTTAGGACAGGCAGCAGGCAAACCCAGAGGGCTCAGCAAACTGTTCAGCGCACAACCCATCTCGCCCAAGACCAGTTTATAAGCTGCCTCCAGTGTAGGGATGTTCTTTAGGCTCAGCACAGCATGATACACTCCATGTGCGGCTGTCATCACCTGTGACAAACAAAAATGCGTTAACTCATAGCTGTTGTGTGTTGAATTTATAACAACTGAGGTTAATGATTGTACCTTTATTTCTCTGTGAAAGCGCAGCTCCAAGAGATGAGAATTTGGGGCCAGCAACTTCTCCACAAAGGCAGCAGGGATTTTGGTGTTTATCTGATCAACAATCTACAATCAACAAATAAAAAATGACTAAAAGTGTGAAAAAGATTTTCAATCAAACCATAATAGTAACAAGGCCAAAGTGTGACCAGTCATTTACGTAAATCCCTTAAATTGTACTCCAGTCTGTCATTTATTGGATTAATCAAGTCAAGTCCTACCAGAGTAAGCAGGGTGAGGACGGACATGCTGTATTCTGGTCCGCAGCACTGACAGCTGTCCAGCTGGTCTAGGCCATAAGAGATTACAGCATCAATCTGCAGCTGGCTGGCCAAGTCCATGCTCACCAGTAGGACACACACACACTCATTTCCTGCTGTCAGCACTGCCTCCGAGAAGAACACCTGCTTGGCTGTGGTGACACAGGCCAAAACACGATTCAAAACCTGTGAGTGAGAAAATGTAAACAATTTATGTCAGATCAGTAAAGGACTGCGTGTGTATTCTCAGCTTGTTCAGAAGTGTTAGTCGATCTATAATTGAACATCAGTTTAACTTAGATTATCTATTTGTATTGCAGTAACACAGATAACTGAAGCAGAGGCCATGCGTGTTGGAAACTAACATCAGTGACATATGCTTCTGTGATTGGAGGCCCTCTGATAGGGTTGAACCGTTCTCCGATGCTGTGCACAACAGTGCTAAAAACTCTCAACAGGGCTGCCAGTTTTGGCAGGGATACCGTGGGAGGGGGAATGTCCTCGTCTCCTGATTCCCCAGATACAACAGGACTCAAATCCTATAAAAGGAAAGAGTATTAGAACCTCAGAAATCTCATAATTAAGGGACAATGAGAAAACAATTCACGTTACCTCAGCATACGCCTCCATATCTTCCAAAAATTGACCCAATAATGTAGTTGAAAAGCTTAAATCTGCCACCCAAAACTGCTCCAGACTCTGTAACCAGCCTAGAAAGATAGATTGAGACAGGTTAGACAGGTTATTTCCCAAAAAAACTCAATATAAAACAAATCTTACCAGACACTTGTTGAGTAAGAGACTGTTTCTGTGTGTGGTCTATATGCCAACCTACTAAGATATCCACTGTGTCCTGTAAAACGAAAACAGCAGTTCATCTACAAATTCTTTCCTTTCAGACATCCAGATTTTAAATTTAAGACTGCTTGTGCCGCTTACTCTGAAATTGGTGCTGAATATGTGTGGATAACAACGGGCCACCAGCAAAATACATTTCACACTTTGGCACAACAGCTCTGGTGTGTCCAAGTTCTCTAATATAGACTGAAGGCTGCTCATCACCAACTGAATGACAAAACAGTAAAACATTTCAGCCACAGAAAAAGATTATACAGAATGGTAATCCAAGATTTAGCAATGGAACTGAATAAATACCTGCATTACAGTCGAAAAAGCCTTCTCCCCTGCTGTTTCAAGTGCCTTGTGCACTGCCACCAGGTACAGATGCTTCACCTCATCCTTTGTGGACACACTGAGCTTGAGGAACATCCACTTAAAGATCCTCTCGGCTTCATAACTGAGGGTGGCACAGAGCACTCCCAGGCAGCACGCGGCCTCCTGCCTAAGCTCCTGCAGAAGCTTACTACTGTAAGGCCAAACAGAAAACCACAGAACCGTGTGATCAGGTATTGCATGGGTTTATTTTGCAATAATGACCAGCTGACTGTACACTATCCTGCTTAATTTAAGGCTCAATGCTAAAAAAAATTTCTACTGGCCCGACTGGGACAGTGGTTAAATGTTTTTACTTGCCCTGTCAGAAAAATTAATTAATTGTTGTTGTTATCATTGCTTTTGACCCATGTTATCTTATATTCTAATAAAGAAGCTTATGTGACACCAATATTTTAGATACCAGTTACATTTTACAATTCTCCATTCTAATTTCAATACCACAGCAAAAACTAGCCTAACAAATATAAAGTTCAAACATTATTAAAGACAAGTGAACAGTCAGTGAATAAGAGCAAATGAACAAATTACAAGCAATAGCACAAATAAATAAATAGAACAATGACACAAATTAAAGATGCTTTAGATTTGTAGATGTTGAAGTATAGAAATTGAATACTTAAATGTAAAATAACATTGCATATTATTCACTGTATAAATTAAATATATAGATTAATCAGTGTTAAGCTTAATTAAACTTTGCCTTACAATGATCCCCGTGTGCACATCCATTAAAGGGATAGTTCACCCAAAAATGAAAATCACCCCATGATTTACTGACCCTCAAGCTATCCAAGGTGTATATGACATTCTTCTTTCAGACGAATACAATCGGAGTTATATTAAATAATATCTAGGCTAATCTATGCTTTATAATGGGAGTGGATGGTAGCCCAAAATTTGAAGTCCAAAAATTGCACCCATCCATCATAAAAAGTACACCACACGGCTCCGGGGGGTTAATAAAGGCCTTCTGAAGCAAAGTGATGTGTTTGTGTAAGAAAAATATCCATATTTAAAACTTTATAAAAAGTAATCTCTAGCTTCTGCTAAACTGGGACGCAACTCTCTCGTGAACGCGCATACGACAGTCGAGCCGTGTGGTGTACTTTTTATGATGAATAGGTGCAATTTTTTGGACTTCAAATTTTGGCCTACCATCCACTTCCATTATAAAGCATGGATTAGCCTGGACATTATTTAATATAACTCCAATTGTATTCGTCTGAAAGTGAAAGTCATATACGCCTAGGATGGCATGAGGGATGCTTATCCCTTTAAGACTAGAGGTCAACCAATAGTGGATTTTACCAATACCGATAGCTAGGTTGGACCACACTGGCCGATACTGATTAATCAAACGATAGTTTTTAAAATGGATACTGAACGAAAACTAAAATAGTGCTTTACTATTAATAAATAAATTAATAAATAATGTACTGAACCATACTTCGTAAATGAATTAAAAAAAAAAAAAAATTAAACAATTATATATTGATCATTAAAGCTAGTTCACAGTTTGTTAACTAATGTTTACAGAAGCAACTTCAAAATTTTAAAATGTATTAGTAGACATTGAAATTAACACACTCCAACTAGATGGTCATCTTTAAATATCTACACAAATGCGATAGCGTTGAAATTACTTACATATGGATATTGTATGTATACTCTCACACTTTAATTGCTTCTATTCTAGAACACATGACGATTTTCTAATCAAAATAACAAAATATGGCAGTCGCACACTGGGCAAAAAGCATAGCGCTGCATCTAGTACTCACAGGTATCAGATATCACACACACCGGACACATCGTGTTTTGTTCAAGCGGTGGTCTAAAACAGTTTATTTAATCATGACACAGGCAAAAGTTCACTTCAAGAAAGATAAAAAAAAAAGTGGCATTGATGAGTTTGAAGTTCGGTGTTTAAAAAAAACAGAGCAAAATGGAAAGAAAAAGTGAGATCTATATTAGGGCTGCCACTAATGACTATTTTTATTTCGATTAATCTATCGACTAATTTATCGATTAATGTAAACGATTAATTTCCCACAAAAAATCAACAATTTTACTTAAGAATATTTTATTAAACTATTTTATTAAACCAAATGAAATCCAAATTTCTATGAAATCCTTTTTTAAAGTGCAACAGAGTGCAAGAAGCAAGTGTCCATCCCATAGTCCAAATCACTGAAATCAAAGTTCAGTATTATAGTGTAAGAATGACAACATATCCACGTGTTCTAGTCTACTATGAAGTCGAGGATTTTAAAAAATCGAAAAGTCTAATAAAATCGACGAATCGCGAAAGCCCTAATCTATATTATAGCTCTCTATACTTGCGTGTGTTTTGGTCACATTGTTTTTACCATTTGAGGTGCTAATGTTCACGTCCTCTCAGTCTTGAGAACAAACATACTGCTGTTGTGTAGTCATTAATGCAGCATCTAGTCAACAAATTGATTACTTAGCAATGATATGAAAACATGCACTACAGTGTACTGTGTACACACGGTTTCATTGTCTGCTTTGACAATGTGTAGTGGCATCAGTGATTTCACCTCTAGAGGCCGCTCTCATGCTGTATAATGGCAGGGAGCCTTCTCAGCCACTCCAACATATGTAACCCCGAAAAACTATCGGCATGGATTTTTGCCAATAGCCAATAATTCCAGCAATCAACTATCATTGCCGATTAATCGGCAAAACCGATACATTGGTCGACCTCTAATTAAGACTGTAGGGTGTCTCAATAATTATTTTAGGTTTCAGAGGTGAGCTTGGGAGCGCCCCCTTTGCGACCACTATGCACCCTCGATGCGCACAACTGCAGAGCCCAAACTGAGCTGAGCCCAAATTTTGACCTGAAAATTATTACATGGCATTATGTCACAAAAGTGTGGACCTGGAGGAAGACCGCAAAGGCTTAGGGTGCCATTTGGGACAGGGCCTATGCATTATTGCAATATCTATAGAAATTTAGAAAAAGCCACATTCAATTTCATATTTAACTTTGCTTATTGTGGGTTTTCTCCTCTTTTGGCCAATGAATCACACTCAAAATACAAGAATAGGGAGACAGAAAGATTTTGTAATCATAACTTTACAAAAGCATATAAAAAGACCTTGCCGTTGATTGGCACTTCCTGTGGAGTGGGGTGTCTAACACCCAGTCCCTTTCATGTACTTAGCATGTAATTCCCAGACTGGAAGGCTAACTTATCTCAGGTATGGCAAAATGTAATAATGGCCGGTTAAATTGTTTATGAGTAGGATTCAGCGAGGTATTCGTAACATTTCGTGAACAGTGAAGTGCTAAATATACCCTCAATGGAGTGAATTCTGATAACTCCCCATTGTGTTAAAAATAGGCTGTGCAGTCATACCTCTCGTTCAAAATGTCATTCAGGGTGCTCAAAATGGAATCCAACTGTTTCACTAGGACCTGTAATGTATGAATACAAACAATACAGATTAAAAACAGTTTAACTCTAGAGACACATAAAAATCCATTTGTGCATGTCAGACCGTACCACTTTATTTTCAGAGTGCACAATGAACTCCCTCATTTGTTTTACAGTGGCCAGTCTGCGTTCCCGGTCATCTTCCCGTGATGCTCTCCGCAGAAGATTGACCAGACGAGATTCCTCAGAGTGAGCCAACGGTCGGTCTGGGATATAAAAAAGAAAGTGATGCTAGTAAATAAATGAATGCAACAGCCCCACTTAAGCTCCAAGGTAATTCAATCCAAACAAGCAACATATGAGCACTGAAAGGTGAATGCACCCTGTGATTTCCTCATGTCCTTTGCAGCTAAAGCACGGTTTCCATGCTGAAAAGTGGTTATATCAGTAGTCACATCATTGGTTCTCAACTCTTGCCCCAGCGACTTCCGACCATAAGTATTTTCAGAGAGGCCTCCATCAGCATCATATCCACCTAGAAAGCAAGAACACCTTCAGTTCCTTCCCTAAAGGAATAACATTTGTAAATCTGAAATTCATGAAAAAACACCACATAAGACATTAAAAAGCATAAATTACATGTTAGAACATTGTACCACCAAAGTAGGTACTATGAAATGTCATTCAGGGTGCTCAAAATGGAATCCAACTGTTTCACTAGGACCTGTAATGTATGAATACAAACAATACAGATTAAAAACAGTTTAACTCTAGAGACACATAAAAATCCATTTGTGCATGTCAGACCGTACCACTTTATTTTCAGAGTGCACAATGAACTCCCTCATTTGTTTTACAGTGGCCAGTCTGCGTTCCCGGTCATCTTCCCGTGATGCTCTCCGCAGAAGATTGACCAGACGAGATTCCTCAGAGTGAGCCAACGGTCGGTCTGGGATATAAAAAAAGAATGCTGTTGCTGATGCTAGTAAATAAATGAATGCAACAGCCCCACTTAAGCTCCAAGGTAATTCAATCCAAACAAGCAACATATGAGCACTGAAAGGTGAATGCACCCTGTGATTTCCTCATGTCCTTTGCAGCTAAAGCACGGTTTCCATGCTGAAAAGTGGTTATATCAGTAGTCACATCATTGGTTCTCAACTCTTGCCCCAGCGACTTCCGACCATAAGTATTTTCAGAGAGGCCTCCATCAGCATCATATCCACCTAGAAAGCAAGAACACCTTCAGTACCTTCCCTAAAGGAATAACATTTGTAAATCTGAAATTCATGAAAAAACACCACATAAGACATTAAAAAGCATAAATTACATGTTAGAACATTGTACCACCAAAGTAGGTACTATGCTTTATAAGCAGGGCAAAAATAAATTTACATGGTATAATCTAGGTAGGTGATATAACCAAAATCTTATTTCACAATATATACACATCACTATTATTTTAGTTATTTTATAAAAATAAAAATTGATTTATTTGCACAAGGAACCTCTGGGACATTACAAAAAAAAGAAAAACCCTTGCTGACGTTACTTTCTCTTTCTCTAAACAGAAACCTTAACCAGGGTGACACACAAGAGAGAAATCAAACAATCATCCAACCCTCAGATACCGGACCAGCAGAAAGACACATGCTATTGACGTTGAAAACCACAGTAATGAAGGTGAAAAACACTGTGATTAAAATCCAGCTGATTAAAGCCAGGCTAAACAAAGGGCCACATGAAGCACACACCTCCTTCTTCGAGTACATCTGCAGCAGTGAAGGCATCATTGTGCAGTGGTGGAGTGCCAGGCTGGTCAGAGGGCAGAATATCGAAAAGAACTTCTGAACCGCGGTCTCTAGAGACACTGCTCTTCACACCGTCCTGGCTGGCTGACAGACTGTCGCCTCTAAAAAACATTCAATATACCATCAGTGACTACACCAACTTAACTGCCCATGATCACGTTGAAGTCAGCATGCTAAAGCTTAACAACAGGTGACCACTTATTGTGCAACTGGAGAAAAATGGGTTGGTCTTTACTCATTCATTACATCATATGTATAAAATACAACAATTTGTTTACACATCCTTTCAAAAGTCATTATCAGTAAGATTTTTAAATGTTTTTGAAAGAAGTCTCTTCTGCTCAGCAAGGCTACATTTATTTGATCAAACATACAGTAAAAACAATAAGATTGTGAAATAACTAACATTTAAAAGATTTTTTAAAATTTGAATATATATTTAAAAGTAATTACTGTGTGGCAAAGCTGAATTTTCAGCAGCCAGTCTTCAGTGTCACATGATGATACGCTGATTTGAAGAAAAAAAAAAAAAAATTTATAATGTCTTCCCTGCCACTTTTGATCAATTTAATGCTTTTTGGTAAAAAGTATTTTTAAAAAAAAATCTTACTGACCTCAAACTTTCGAAGGATAGTATACATATCCATTGCTCATGTACAAAAGGAACATTTACATAAGAACACATTGCTACTGAACAAATGCAACTGTTGAGTTAGATCTATACAAACTTTAATTGTTGCCAGTGGAATAAATCAACAGGTATCTGTCAAATTATGTTACCCAAAAACTGACACTCACCACCATGTCATGCCAAATCTATAAGCTTTTCTTCTATGGAACACCAAATGATAAATTGGATCAGTCCACTTTGAAACTGTATCATTCAGACCAATGAAGTGAATCAGTGAATTCACTGATAAGATCAATGAACTCAGATATCAATGAAATCAAACTATTTTTTCCCCTCAATTTGGAACCTGACATCAATTATCATTAACTTTCATTATGTTGGAAAAAATGTGGCTATTTATTTTTCAAAAAATTATATTTTGTGTTCCAGTGAAGAAAGAAAGTCATACAAGTTTGGAACATGATGTGAACTGACTGAATGAGATGACAAACTTCCTTTTTTTTGTTTTGTTTTTTTGAGTGAACTATAACTTTAATAACCCAACATTTTGAATTCCACCATTTCATAGAAATATAAGGTTGATTATTTATATCACCTGTCAAACATTTAATTGCAAACTTTCCTAACGAGTCAGAAAGTACTAGCAACAGAACTCACAATTTGAACCATTAATTCGATAAAGACGCACAATTCATGAATCTTCCCTGGCTATTCATAAAATTGCATCTGCATCCGGGACTTATGGACAAAACGTCATTTGACAGTCCAGCTGAGATTTCGTTTTTCCACATGGTTTCAAATAATGAAACTCATCTGAAAACTGTGAATGGTCATCCTAAATAAATACATCAAGTTTCAAAGTTACTGATTGGACATAATTAGCAGGCAAGTTGAAGATTGAATTCAAACAATTAACCAGTTTTCACGCTTGAAGTTCAATGTACTCGTTGCCAATTCCTAAGCTTTCCAGACAAACACAGGCACACTCGGCTGACTTTGACATTCAGTCCATGCTTCAGCTGGTTTCTCCGGTTTAAACTACAAAAATGTAAAAATTAAAGCGGTTTAAAACTACAAATAAACGTTTAAGGTTAGACACGAGGAATCCGCTTCCCAGTCAGGGGTAAACGTAACAACGAAAATAATGGAGCTGGTTAGCAAACTGACACGAGCGTCGCGATTTATGTGAGCTTCACTGGAGGAGTTAAAAAAATGCATTAAATCAGTATGAGACGAATATTATCCCGTATGTCTGCAGTATACACACTACAACATAAATCGACTTACTAACTTCAGTGCAAATGTTAAAATAGTAACCTTATGTAGCTTGTGGCTAAACGTGTCAGACCACACGCGTTTCTCCACACAAACCACAAATGAACGCCACGACACTCTGAATACATCCGCGTGTCCGTCAAAACACACAAATCCCTGCTGTTTCACTCACATTTTTGCTCAGTCTACAAACCAAGGCTAGCGAACAAACACAAACATGATAATTATCGCCAGTATACGCCGACTGTTTGTGCATTAGCTTATGCTAACATCTGCTAACCAACCTGAAAAAATGAACAAGAGCGTTTGACATCTGTCGGGTTAACTGTGCGGCGTTGTTATTCCCACAGACTAGAGCTCAGCGACATTATCGTGCGATGTGGTGTGAGATGAATGCTTAGAAAAGTCTCCTCACGTGGAGATAGACCGTTGCCGCGTTTCATAAAGAGGCGAACGAGAGCAAGGCCTCACTGAAGCCTCGGTCTGCAGTGCGAGTTCTCGGCCGCGTGGTGCGCTACTGACCTGGGCTGCCAGTCATTCCAGTTTCGCTGCAGTTTGTGGGCGCTGCTCAGCCGAGACCCGAGGGTTTTGCGGCTCATTACCTTCGCGAAGACAGCATGACCCGTCTAAAACGGGAAGAGTCCGCAAACAAACCCTAATTTCACCGTTCAGTTAATGCCCATGCACAGGGTTGAAATGCACTGTGTGTTTGAAACTGAGAGGCAGCGGCCTGACCCTCCCATCTATTTCTCTACTCTTGACTCTTTCCGTCACCGCGGTTCACACGGCGGCTTCTCCATCTGTCGGTGGATAGAAGTAACTGCAGCTCTATTGTTATTAGTGCAAATCCCGAAGCAAATACATTTCCCATGGTGCCTACACGCACAATGGCAGAAACGTGGACTTACTTAAAATAACTCCAAGGTTGTTCGTTCACTTGAAGCTGCAAGTGAAGTGGCACGAGTAGGTTAAGCAGGAAAAAGTAATTATTTGAATGTGTGATTTCACCTAAACTTCACTTGAGCAGAAAATAGAAACATCTGTTGAGGTAGCCCGATTCACTGTGTGGTTGCCTAGTGACAACAAGATGTGTATGAAATGGAGAAAAAGGAAGAAGAGCTTCAACCACAGAAAAAAGAAAACCAGCATTTCAGTGCTGTTTAACTAAACCCATCTTGTTAAAGTTTCCCATTCACCATTAGATTCAGGGAGGCACATTATGTTTGGTTTTATTTTTGGTACATTGTTATTGGTAGGTATGCTCACAACACAATTTCTCCAATTCGTGTTGATATTATTATTATTATTATTATTATTGTGTTGATTCTTTAAACCCCTTTTCGCTTTTGACCCCTAAACATTCTTAAACCAAGATACATGTACTTGAGAATATTATTGATATTAAGTCTTGTTTTCTGATTGATCAAAATCAAGTGAGTTTAGGCTTAAATCGAGAAAAATATATATTTGGGGTAAGCAAATTAAACTTGTTTACCATTTGAATTAAATTTTTTTTGTTTTTGTTTCTTGTTTTGAGCATAAACTCGCTTATTTATTATTATTATTATTATTATTATTATTTTCCAGAAATCACACATTGCTTTATTACGCCACAAGATGGTAGCAAGGAGCTAAAGCAGAATTCCTCAGCCCAATATTTGTTTTCTCCTACTTTTCTGTCATGTCTTGCAGTAATATCCAATAAAACTCAAGCCATTGCACTTGTTCCAGTAATTAGAAAGATATGGTCCACTGAAAACTGCACATTCTCTTGCACAAAGCCTTGCTGTGATATCACTCGTTTTGTGGCACCCTTGCCCACCTCAATACATGGTTCTGAAGTTGCTAAGCAACAATGTGCACAATAAACACTGTAGCAGTACACAGAGATGACAGCTGGTGACTTAAGGAGATTATCTGGCTCACAGTGTGTTATTGCACCCTTTGAGTTAACTAGGACTGTTAATTAAGTCTATAACTATATTGCAAACCATTATTGGACACATTTTTGTGTTTTGTGGGGGGAAAAAATCCCTAAGCACAGCAGAAAGCATTTCCAATTTCATGGAAATTGCTCATTGGAGGTCAGCAGAGCTCTCAGCTCTCATAATTAACAATATGTACAGCTGTTCGATTGTCCTGCAACAGGAAGTACTGAATGTCACAGCTGTTGCTAATGGTGCACCACCATCTGCACTACACCTGAGGGATTACAAGCAATGTAGGAAAATGTAAGAAAAGATAACCAGAGACATTTTTTTTTCTGGAATGAATCATCCCTTTTCAATGTAAAATGTACAACAAGAACATAATTTTGTTAATTCTACCAATAAAATGGGGTGCTATGTGTCATCACATGTCTGCACATCAGCTAGCTTTGAACTGACTCAAAATCAATACCAGACTCAAAAAGGATATTTTTAGCTAGCTCCTCAAACAGGTCATGGGTACTCCCAATGATGGAAATGTCTGAACTACATTCTCATTGTTGGCTTGGTCAAAAGTTTGGTGATCCAGGGAATGTGGTTTTATAAAGACGATTTTGAAGAACCCTAATGCCAGTCATGTGGCCACATACACATTGTACAGTTTCAGGAGTGACAATCGTATTTAAATACGAGAGTGAATCCCCTAAATTATCGCTTTGTGTGTGTACGGAAGAATTACAGCAACCAAAGACTTATGTTTGGCGTTCTTAACTAAGCCACCGTTATTTATGATTAGACAGCTGCTTCTCAGAGTGCATGCGCTCTCAAAGTGTTGTCATGTCTGCTTATTATTAAGCGTCTTTGGGCTTGTTGTTTGGGTTTGTAGAATTCAGTTCGGTTGTAGAATGTGGTTGTCACTTGAACTGGGTGTGTACAGAACCGGACTAAAAGGTGAATTGACAACCGAATTTTGGTGCAGTGTGTACATGGCCACTATACAGTGAAATAGGCATGTAATTGAAAGCTTGAAAAGTTATTTAAAGATATATCCTTCTTGTCTGTTTTGCATGTTAGATATTATTTGTCTAAACCTGGCAGGATGCAGCAACAGGACATACCAAACGACTCATTTTAGAGACCATATTTAGCTTCAGTCTCATCTGGAAATCTTAAATGGAGGCCTTCTTCAGTATAAGAATGAGTCATATCTCCACGCTCTTGCCCTTAGCTGTTATAGACTGCAGCCCTCACAAAGATAAGAGGAATTCTGGGCCTTTAATAGCATGGGCTCTGTCGGCCATGAGATAAAGCAGACATGCTATCAAATGCAAGACAGTGTCTGGGGAGACTAATGGAACTAAGCAAGTAGTGTGAATTGGGTGTTCAATAATTCTGCAGGCAAGCTGGATGTCATGATATTTCCAATAAATTATTACAAGATGAAATGTTTCCATTGATTTGAAAGTAAACCATTTGACTAGTGGTTATTTTCTTACTTTATTCTAGAGGCAAACATGTTGGTATTTCTGAAGCATTTATCTTTACTCATTCCAGGTTGCTGAGGTTAATGAGGAATCACAGGTCAGTTGTGTTTGATGTTTCTGCAACAATATGAATTAGATGCTGTCCACCTGATTATGTAAAAACCATGTAAAATTTAAAATTGCATAAGGTCATAGGAATTAAATATACTCTAACAAACATAATACTGACTTAGAACACCAGTAAATATAATTGCCTTGCCTTACCTTATTGATTTTATTTAACAAATTAAGTTACATTTAGGTAAATTAAATTAAATCTGAAATAAAATCAGTAATTTTGAATAATAAAATAACTTAATTTTTTACATTAGACACCATCAACAACAGATATGAATTTGTAGTTCCTTCTAATATTTTAAGAACAAAATTGTTAGATAAGGTGTTTGGACATACATTTTTTTTTTGCCATTTGTGATATGAATATATGATATTTACCAAGGCTGCATTCATTTGTAAAAAAAACTAACAAAACAAAAAAAAAAAAACAGTAAATGTAAATGTTTTCTATTTTAATATATTTTCAAATGTAATTTATTCCTGTGATGGCAAAGCTGAATTTTCAGCAGCATTTACTCCAATCTTTATGATCCTTCAGAAATCATTCATATTGATTTGGTGCTATAGAAAGTTCCAAAAAAAAAAAAAAAAAAAGCATTTATTTGAAACAGACATTTTTATAACATTATAAATGTCTTTAGTGTCACTTTTGATTTATTTAATGCATCCTTGTTGAATAAAAATATTAATTTATTAATAAAAACTCTCTGACTTAGTGTATGTAGTAAATTGGATAGTGTATGTAGTAAATTGTCCACCCAGGGAGCATTACACTGGGTTAATGACACAAAATATCAATTTTTGGCCCTTGGGTTCTCTCTTTCTCCCTTTCTTACACAGCCTGATGTCAGTGTTTTGGACTTGACCAAGTAGGAAGAGTCCAACAAAAAGGCAGGGGCTGAGAGAGGCTCACACACCCTCTATCTCCTCTCTCTTGAACTAAACATGCTCTGTTGGGAATTGTGTTTAGCCCTACTGATCACCGGCTTCCCAGTGTGGGCTCTGCCTTCAACTAACATCAAGATCACGCAAGGTGAGTTCCACCGGATACAGCGCAGACACATATGCTTTAATTTGCTTCTTTACATGGCGAATAGACAATCTCAAGCTAAACAAGAGATGCTTTGCGAAGTTATAGATGCTTCTGTTTATAATGGATAGTTTTAACCTGTATTTTGCAGCCATTTTTCTCGATGAATGAGGATATGTGACATCAATGCGATGCTTGCCATGTTTTATTGATTTACAAGAGCTCAGACTAGCAATGAAAGCATCTTTAAAGGTTAAGTATAAGTCAGATTTGGAAGGCAAGAAAAGTTTTCTTGTAACATAATACGTTGGGAAAATAGCCACTATACTAAATAATTCAACTGCGTTATATCTACAAATGCCTTAACCTTACAATTGATTTATTATTTATTTAGGACACATTTTTTCCTTACATTTAGCTGACTTAAATGATTGTAATGTAATATTAAAATACTGTAATATTTATAATTTTTGGTGGATAGTGTAGCTTATAATTGTTTTTGTTGCGTAACAGAATTTCTCTATAGCTCTTGCACAGCTCAAACTAAATTGAAAGCAGGCTGGTGCTGTGAAAAGGAAACAATGACAATATATTTTGAAATCAGCTAGATACTTTCCAGATGATGTTTCAAATAACGTAATAATATAATTTTCTGGTGTTTGTAAGTGTTTGACCTATTATGTGCTCATACTGTACTGAAATGTTAATTTAAAATGGATTTGTCATTACCGTTTCCTCTAGCACTGCCCCTGCAACTGTCAGACTCAATGCAGCCTGTGACATGTCCGCTCTTCTGGACTGAATTTGAGGGTTTCTGTTACCGCTTCTTCCCCTTGAACCGCACATGGGCTGAGGCAGATCTGTACTGTGCCGAGTTCTCAAACGGACACAAATCTGCCAAACTCACCTCCATCCACAGGTATGACTCCCCACCGACAGTGCTGAGATGCCACAATTTGTCTTACAGTACAGGATTTTGCTGGAGCTTCTATTAAAAAAATACTTTCTCATAACTTTTTTTCATAGCTGGGAGGAAAATGTGTTTGTCTATGATCTTGTGAACAGCCGTGTACCAGGAATTCCAACAGATATCTGGATCGGCCTTCATGATAGAAGACAGGTAAACATGGTAACATTAAGAGCAAGCCGAAATATTCACACGCATGTAGTGCGTGAATGATTCACTGATGTTTTATTTACTAGGATGCAATGTGAAGCAGTCATGATTTTTATTACCCATGCATGAAAAACATTAACAGCTATATGACTGACATAGCTTGTCTGTGTTGTAAAAAGCCAAGTCCAGTATGTAAAACCTCCCACTAATAATCCCATGAATGGAAATTATAGTTTCTCTGAGTGACGTTTAATCATTTCCAGACAGCGGTGAACCAACACTTCTAGCACCAGGTTGAGGTAGATAGTTAATGGATGATGTTGTAACAAACCCTCAGATCTGTAAACTGAAAGTTTCTCTGGGATCCTGGATCAAATGATCCAAAAAGCTCCAAAGCTGTAAACTCATGCCTTGCAGGAAGATTTTACTTATCATTTCAGGGTCAAAGGGCAAGGAGCAAGCAAATGTGATAGCATTGTTAATCATAGTTTGTCGACAGGAGGGCACTTTGGAGTGGACAGATGGGTCACTCTATGAATACAGTTACTGGGATGGAAATCAACCAGATGATGGCATCCATCGCATCCCTGAGGAGGAGGACTGTGTGGAGATCTGGTACAGACAAAACAGTGGTGAGTTCACAATAGTTTCAATCATAAAACAGCAATTAATTTACTTAATTTAGTACATATTATGAAACAATCATTCAAAACTTTGTCATTGCGTGTGAAAGAAGTCTTTTGTGCTCACCAAGGCTGTAATTTGTATTTGATCAATATAGCAAAAACAGTAATATTGCAAAAAATATTTTAAAATAACATATATATATTTTTTTTCAAATGTAATTTAATCCTGTAATGGCAAAGCTGTATTTTCAGCCATTACTCCACAGCCATTACTTCAGTGTCACATGATCCTTCAGAAATCATTCTAATAGGCTGATTTGGTGCTCGAATAACATTTCCTATTATTATCAATGATGAAAACAGTCGTGCTGCTAAATATTTTTGTGGAACCAATAATAAGAGATATATATATAGTTGATTGACAGCCCCACTAATTATGTAACATTACTAAGACAGGACAAAATGAAGAAACTGTTTGTATCTTTCCATCTTTTGCAGCACTGAGGTCTTGGAACGACAACAATTGTGATAAGGCCTTTCCATTCGTCTGTAAGATTCCTACACTGGAAAACTAACCACAGATCCAAGATTGTTTATCCAATTCTTTATCATCAACACTGACACCCAACATCACTCAATCACAGTGCAGCAACCAGATGTCCACTCATCTCCATCCCTGCAGTGATGAAGGGCTCTCTCCAGCCTGCTATAGGCACTTCATGTGCATTTCTCTCCCCTTTACTCCAATTCCCTGCCCCCATCATCCTCCCATCACTGTTGTTATAGTGCTGTTTTCTTGGTCCTTTGGGGCCATGAATCATGACATACATTTCTCTGTTCCACAAATTTGGAAATGAACCCTTAAGGTGCTGTTGATAATATTGGACATTGATGTTGGTGATATTGTTGCGAATTAGTTAGTTGTAGCCAGAGACCTGCACTGGTGTCCACATGCACACACATTCTTGCATATGTGGTTTACGGGGACTCTCCATAAGTGTCATGTTTTTTATACTGTACAAACTGTATTTTCTATCCACGTACCCTAAGTCTACACCTAAACCTACCGCTTACAGAAAACGAATAAAAAAAAAACACCATTTAGTGTGTTTTTTTAAGCCATTTGGTTTACGGGTACGCAGGAAGTGTCCACATAAACCATGCTTATGTTGTAGTACCCATGTCATTATATACACATTTGTGTCCTCATAAACCATATATACCAGAAATCAAACACACACACACACATACAGGTTTGTTTTTGTGAAAAGTGGGGACATTCCATAGGCGTAATGGTTTTTATACTGTACAAACTGTATGTGCCATTGCCCTACACCTAAACCTACCCCTTACAGGAAACTTTGTGCTATTTCAGATTTTCAATACACTCCATTCTGTGT
>NW_015666573.1:1157542-1158153 GCF_001515625.1 Sinocyclocheilus rhinocerous
ACCTTTAATTGTCATGTAATGTTTACTTTGATTGTCATGGGCCACAAAAGGCGTTTTCTCCGACTAACAATAGAACTATAAAATACACCAAAAACACACCATAATTACGAAATGAAACAATTTTATTCGTGCGCTGTAATCCAAATCTTCCGAATCCATACACTGCGAGGAACAGACCCAAATCCAAGCCTTTATTCGGCGATCTTCTTCTCCATCCCGAGCAGCGAGTCCAGTCACAGTGACCGTGAGCAGCAAAGCCGCGCTGACTGACAAATGTAAATGTTGCCGCTTGAAACTACAGGTTTTACGGCAGGATAATCGAACGCTCATTGGCTCTCGCCTGCATTCGTCACAGATTGCGACAAGCCGTGTTTCTGGTGAGGTGTGTTTGAATGATGCGCGCGCGCCTTCACGAGTTCACCTTTTACAATAAATAAATGATTGTAGTTGCATTTATCTGTCTGTCATGTCTTTTATAAGTAGGAGTGGGATTAGAGACTATAAAAATATTTTAATGCTATATTGTTACTAAAATGGTTATTTACCTGCATATTTCGGTCATTTGCATTTTATATCCTTTTATATTCGCTATAAAATGGGTAGGTTAAGGT
>NW_015666573.1:1159293-1194293 GCF_001515625.1 Sinocyclocheilus rhinocerous
CGTTTTGAAAAGTGGGGACATGGGGTAATGTCCTGAAAAGTCACCTTCTCCTTGTAACCTATGTCATACCCTTGTCATTATACAAATTTATGTCCTCATTTGTCACAAAAACGCGCGCGCACACACACACACGTATGTATGTATATATTTTCCCAAAGAACCTTTCAGTGACCAGTTCTTAAAAGAAGCATTTGTTTCTGTGGCAAACATTTTAATAATCTAAAGAGTCTTTTTATAAAGAACCTTTTGTCTAATGGAAAGCTTCCATGAATGTTAAACGTTCTTCATGGAATCATTGAATCCAATAAAGAACTTTTTTTTTTAGTGTAGATTGTGAGCTGCAGTATATGGCCAAACTGAACTAGACCGAACACTTTGTTCACAAATGTTTTTGAAGGAAAACAGAGGTCCCCACTCAATTATCTGGCCATTAATGTTCAGAGACATTATTTCCTTCTTTTCAAATAGGGTACTTTTGCTGGAGACCCCAGAATTTGAAGAAGTCAGAAGATGTCTCTTATTTTTGATAGAAAGGATATTTTTAATTTCTCGCAGACCTTGAGACAGGAATGTGTGTCCATATAATGACTCCTGAGTCTTGATCTGGAATCCCAAACACTGTCAGTGTCTGTCTTTGCACATTTATCTGTCAGTGACCTAGAAGGTGAGATTCTAAAAGAGAAGGCATTTAAGCCTCTGTTGACTGCAGAGCTTCAAAAGACAGAAAGAGCTTAACCTCAGCTAGGCAGATGACCTTTTCTGCTTTTCTCTTTAGTTCATGTGCTGTGCCAATTAGTGACCAAAATGTCTGTTCTTATCCACAAATTTTCACCAAAAATTCAGAATGTTAAAAACTACTGTCTTTTCAATTTATTAGCCGATCTGGAGTTTCATGGATGTTGTATTGGAAACTGAATTGGAATGACAAGAGGAGGAATTTACTACATTACACTTAAAATAAATTGTCATAATTGTCATTAATTATGCTTAATTATTTAGAAGACACCTCGATATTTAGAAAATGTTAGGGCCAAAATATTAATATTTAGAAAATATTATTATTCATAATATTTAGAAAATATTAGGGGCTGTTCACACAAAACATGTTTTTCTATTCCACTGTGCTTTTCCATTGTTTACCTATGCTTTTCTATGTGCTAGATGGATGTCTTTGTGCCTGACCCAGGACTCATGGGGACATTAGGGGTTAAGCTGTTCCCCTGTTGATGAAGAGAGTAATTAATTGACCCTCTTCTAACCCTCAGAGTAATTATCTCCCTCTTAAAGCCTGCAGAGGGAACATTTTTACACAAACAAGCCTGAATCATTTTTTTTTGTGTGTGATTTAATTAGTGTATTGCCAGGGTTATCACTGAAATTGCTAAATGGTTTAAACAAATATTTCAAATGAATAACAGAGGGATTGTTCACTCAACATTTTTTAATGATCTAATGTTGTTGGATGTTACTGATGTCCAATCTGCACCAAAGCGCAGCAGGTATATGAAATATGAAGGCATAAGAAGATTCTATAAAACATTCTTAATTAAAAAGCATACTAAAAGGGAGAAGCCAAGTAATAAACATCACTTTAATGCATCATGGAACAACCAAACTACACTTTCCTCACTTGATACATCTCTCTGATTGATTCACACATTACAATCGCTGTGAAAGAGACCTTTAAAGGGATTCTGCTGATCAGAGGTTGCTTCACTTATGCTCACACTACATGGACAGCATCAGCGGAAAAAAACTCACAGAAGTTTCAAAGCAGACAGGGAGATGTTGGACTAAACATTTCTGTTTAAAATATAATGCAGACAGTTAAAAACAGGCACCATTGAAACCAAAATCTTTGTGTCACTGAGGTCATTTCAACAGGTTTAAAAAAAAAAAAAAAATTATTTCATGATTTATCTATAATCTACTTCTATCAATTTATTTTTTCATCTATATTGCAACATGCTTTGTTCAATTATCTGTACACAATTTAAGTTATAAATATACACAGATATGTTTAGAGAGATAATTATATAGCTATTATTATATGCATTTTTTATCTAAATAAATAAATACATATCTTCACTGGCACAGCGTCATTATTATTATGTGTTAATATTACCACTCTAATCATTTGTAATCATCTACATTGACATTGACAATGGTGGAAACATACAATTGACCTGAAACAAACACTTATCTCGCATAGCTCACACAGAAGAAAGATTAAGAAAACAGATACAGTAATGTTTCTGATTACACTTCGATTCTATGCTAAGTACATATTTTTTCCCCAAACGTATCCTATTTATCCTTACATACTTCATAGACTGAATGAGAAAGAGTTGAGACAAAATACAGCTCCAAGTTGTTGATAATACAGTACATGAACTGAACTTGCCAAAAGCGTGGAATGAAGGTAACAGAGCAAAGAGAAATGCATGTACCTGCAACTTCTTGCTTCTTGGCATGGCATTATATTGCCCAAGCTGTGAAAGCATGTTCACTGTTGTGCAGACACTAACACTAATGCATTTACAAGGTGATACAGACTTAGAAAGAAGCCATATATTATTATTTCATTTTTTTTTTCAGGAGTCTTTTGACTTAATTTTCTTGTGATCTCGAAATAACTACATTGCTGTATTTATTTGCTCAAATATACAGTGAAAACAGTAATATTGTGAAATATTATTACAATTAAAGCGTTTTCTATTTGAATATATTTTAAAATGTAATTTATTCCTGTGATTGCAAACATATATCCTCAGCATCATTACTCCAGACTCCAGTGTCACATGATCCTTCAGAAATCTTTCGAATATGCTGCTTATTTTATTTTCGTATAAACGGTGATCATTTTTTTTCCAGGATTCTTTGAAGAATTAAAAAACAAACAAAAAAACATAAATTTATTAGAAATAAATGTCTTTTGATGAACTGAATGCATCCTTGCTTAATAAACATATTAATTTCTTTAAAAAAAAAGAAAAAAGAAAATCCTTCCTGACTCCAAACTTTTGTGATGTTTGAAAGATGACACGAGAAATAGTGAAAAGCGAAAGTCCAGATCACAAGAAAAAAACTTTGGTATATTCAGAACAAGTCAATGTTATGACAAAGCAAGACAAAAATATAAAAACAAAATAATGCATGGCCTCTTAGGGTTTCTGCAGACCTCAGCTGCTGTAAGTGCAAACATTTACCAAACACACACACTCACAAACACTTAAACACAATCACAGATCAGTATGTGCATGAGAACAGTGATAAGGGTCATAAAACACGACCAAACCAAGCTTTGGTGTAAAATCGTACTTAAACATTCAAACTGGGCAATAAAAATGACCAACTGTGTTGCCACAGATTTCCAACTACTTCAAGAACTGCAATCATATTGAAGTCTGAAAAAAGAAACAATATGATTATTAAAACACTGCAGACCAAACCAGTGGTTAGGTGTGAGCCCCACAGCCGTTCTTCCTCTGGACACCTGAACAGCCTGAACTCAGCTGAGAATCAGATGATGATGAGATTAGTGAGCTCCCATGTAAGATAGTATCAATGTGATAAAAAGAAACATGGACAGCAGGCTTCTGCTCGTCATCATAAACAGAAAAACTCTCTGAGGTCTTTTCTACGGTCTACATCTCCCCATTATAATAATGGTAAGGGAGAGTGTACACAAATAACACCAAGACAGAGCCCACTATTCAGTCGAGAATAGATCTATTAGTTTATGTTTCAAACCATTAAAAATTACACACAGAAATGTCGGGACACTCCCAGATTTTTGTGTTTTAATATTTAGTTTAAAGTTCTTTTCCATAGATCTCTATCCCACCTTCAGTGACTGTCCTGTGTTAGTATTACGTGACCTCGAGCGAAGCCGGAGAGACGCGGTCACACTCGGCACGGGAGCGCAGGCTGTGCCACTGTTCCACCGGAGTGCGCTGGGAGCCCAGGAGCCTGCGCCAATGCGTGGTTTCCTGCGGGCCGGTGGAGAACTGGCCAATCACAATGCGACCAACAAAATCGTTGCTACTCTTCACGTTATGCCCGTAAACTAAGAAGGAAAAGACATAAAAATCAATGTTAAAACCTGTCAGATTAAGATATTCTGTTTTCTCAAGAGCTGCTTTTAACTCATTCCATAATTGATGAACTTTACACAGTTATTGAACTGAACTTAATCAACAATGAACTGATTTCAACTGAATAATGGCTGTTTACTATCGTCTTTTTCGAATTGCTGTACAGCAGAATTGAATTCAGTTTGCATCACTGAATCATTATTTTCCTGTTTATCACTGCTTTGAAACAATCTATATTTTATAAAGTGCTATATGAATAAAAGGTAGACTTGACTAACATCTTATTAGTAATAATGGCTGCTTGGAGTTTCCGTATTTCGTAATGGAGTTTTCCATTCAATGTTTGAAGACGCTCTACACACGAATCAGGATTATTATAATTAACTATAACTAAAACCATAAAAAACAAGAAATAAAAGAAACATTAGCTGAAATAAAATATAATATTTAAAAAATATTTAAGATGTTTAAAAAAACATTAATTCAGGTCAAGGTAACATTTCTCATTTCCATTTAGTATAAGTTAAAGTAAATAAACTAAATAAATGACTAAAATAGCTAAAACTAAAACGAAATCTAAAAACTAAAAACTATATACATACAGTGGTACAATCCCTGCCGGTACGAGACTCGAACCCGCAACCTTTGGGTTACGAGTCCGACTCTCTAACCATTAGGCCACGACTTCCCCTAATATAAATGACAAAAACACATAACAAATTTCTCAAAACTTTAAAATTAAAATCAATATATAAAATATAAAAATAAAATCTAATTCAAAATATTAACAAAAACTATTATAGTAAATCAATGATACAATAACAGATAAGGACACAAATGTGTCCTCTTATTTCTTTGGCTTATTACTCATCTTTTCTGTCAATCTGTTTTTCTCTGCCTCAATCCAATTTTGTTAATGGAGTAGGGTCAGAGTAAGAGGCACTGTTAATTTCATCATTGCTCATTAACAAGATTGAAGACTTTTCTTCTCTGTTTCTCCTCTCTTTCCTGTAACTGGCAGCGGAGTGCTGGGAAAATAGCAGGAAGCACAAATAATACTGTCACAAAGCCCAGAGGTGGCAGTCAGTGATGCAGCCACAGTCCAGACAAGGATCTCACAGCATCATGACTCTAGCTTCAAACCAGAGCTGGTGATACACCGTCACCAAGCAACATCAGCTCTTGAGAAGAGGTTTATCCTACTGCACGCCAAGGACTCCTTCACTTTGGTGTGGCTCAAGTTTACAGCTAAAGCTGTTATTACAGCCTACATGAGCAAAAGCAGCATTTATCTCAGCTACTCCTTTTCCTCATCACCATATGAATTCAAGGTGCGAGTTAACCACATAAAAAGTATGTGAGACAATCCTATTTATAGTGGAGATCTGCTTTGAGAACCTTCAGACTGGATCAGCAGATGTTCTTTTGAGTTACAAAAAATGTGAATATATGGTGAATATCACACATGACTCTTGTGCTGTATTCCAACCTAAGTGTGTGAGTTTAATATCTTTAATGAATCAGTTGATTCAGTTCATAAAACCATTGTGAATTACGCAATAAATCATGAATCCAGTTTGAGTTCAAATCCAAGACTCAATGATCCGGTCGCAATAGTTAAGGGGAAGATTCTAAGAGGACGATCAGTGGAAAAAATAAATTAAATTACATTTCAGTCAGTTCTTTAGAAGACTTGGAATATAGTGAACAAGCTGAATGAACCACATTTATGATACTTTTATGATGTGCCTTTGCCAGTGTTGTTTATTTTAGTATCATTGAGATACTAATACAGTTTTTATTAATATTTTGAATAAGATTTTCTGATTTTTCATTTTACCTTTAGGTAAAGTTTCAGTAATTTTGTAGTGTTTTTATAATTTTTATTAGTTTTTTCCCAAGTCTATATAGCTTTAAATATTTTTTCAGTTTTGGTTTTAGTTATTTTAGTACATCAAGTTAAACTAAATGAAAATGTTTCCAATTAGCTGAAATAAAATGTTAATTTTTTTTTTATATATATAGTTTATTTATAGAGTGCTATTTTATGGTTTTATTTTTCATTAACTATAATAACCCTGGCTTTTGCATCCTTTTTGAAGTTTAAAAGCTCCAGTCCCTTTTCATTGTAACTGCACTGAAATGAGCAATCAGCATGTTATCCAAAATTTATCCAAAGTCAATTGTGTTTGGAAAAACATGAGGGTTAATAAATGATGACAATTTTCATTTTTGACTTTTTTTCACCATTTCTGACCAGTCCTTCAAACAGGAATAACGGAATTAATCCCCTGTCAATATTAAACTTTCTTCTATGTATAATCCTATAATTCTAATAAAAGAGTTTGTTAAACCAGATTTATTTGTCTTCAAGCTTTGCAAAATATATGTCCGTTAAAAGACAAACATTGAGCTGTTTGGATGGCTGACATCATCAGTTGAAAGCAAAAGAACAGGCGTGGTGCACTGGACTCGCTATGTTGAGCTGATGACATCAACAGCTATGTCACATTCAACAGTCCTGAGGGAACTCTACTGCTCTGGGCTCGTTCATATTAAAACCACAATTGAAATGAGGTACAGATCATTACTGCTGGTTTAGAATTGAAAATATAAGGCTGAGGACAAAAGGCATCAAGGGTTATCTTATAATGCATTATTATCTCCTCCAAATGCATTCAAATGCAGTCATGTATCAAAGGAATAGGGTGACCATACGGGCCATTTTTACGGGACGCACCCTTGCCAGGATTTCTATATTGCCTAAAATATCCAGGTTTTGGCTGTTAGCACTGTGCAGATCGATCGTTGTATGACATTATTTCACGAGGGCTATAGAGAGCAGAGCAGACGGCTCCTTATGCTTTCAAATCGCTCTCGCGGTACTTTAGTGTCATACAACGATCGGTGTGCAGCTTCAAGTCAAACGAACAAACAAACACGTGTGCGTATTTGCATCGCTTGTTCTCACGCGCGACGTGCCACAATTGGTCGATTATGTACAATACCTGCATGTTATTGGTCAAAATACTTTGGATGTTTTAGGCAATATAAAAATCCTGGCCAGGACGTGTCCCGTATAAATGACACATATGGCCAACCTACAAAGGAAGCATATTTGAAAAGTAAAGTTAAGGGAAATCTCCAGCACAAAACATAACATTACTAAATTTATGCTGATATGCTGACCTGAACACTATCACATACCAAATATCTGATTACTTCATTTTAAAAAAACCTGGATGTTTGCAAAAGCCAGAGAATGCTAATATTGTCGATGAAGAACCAAGTGGGAGTTCCCTGGAGGGACAACTTGCTGGAGAACAGTCAGAGCAACAGCAGAAGACTGTTGAGAGCATCCCTGAGGATCAACATCAAGTGGGTGAGACGACTGGAGTTGACCCTTCAGGAGCTGTTCCCAACTCAATGCAAGAGTCCAAGCGATGGAAACCAGGATCCGAGTGAAACTGCTTAAGTTAGAGAGTGTCGCCACCAAGGACAGGAGGAGACGAAGCAAAGAAGCAAAGAGCTGGATCAGAACATTGAGCAGGCGAACCAGGCCCAGGTTAACATCGCAGGTACAAAGAACGCCAGCAACAGTTCTATCAGAACAAGCTGTTTAGAGAGGACGCCAGGAAGTTCTGCCAGCTTCTAAACAAACAGCAGGAGGTCATCTCTGAGCCGCCTTCACAACAAGCTGTCAATACTTTCAAAAGCCACAACATCGAGCGGAGCGGAGGTTCGTCCATTAAAAACCTCAAGCAGGACAAAGTGTACAAGTACCTGGGCATCGACAAAGGCGATGACATTCAGCACAATGAGATGAAGAGCCAGATCACCAGGAAGTACTACTGCCGAGTCCGCCTGGCACTTAAGAGTAAGCTCAATGCCAAGAACAAGATCAGTGTTATCAACCGTTTAGCAGTCCCTGTCCCTACATACAGCTTCGGCATGGTGGATTGGAGAGTAGAGGAGATCAGGAAGATGGACAGGAAGACAAGGAAATTGCTAACGATGCACGGCATGCACCACCCGAAAGCAGACACAGACTGATTGTACATCAAGGGACGTTGGCCACGGGCTTATTGAGCTTGAGTCTGCACACAACATCGACATCGTCGGCCTTAGCAAATACATTGAGCGAGGTAGTGACAACCTTATGAAGATGGTGAAGAAGCACGAAGCCAGCAAAACCAATTACTCCCTAACGAAGATGGCGAATGAGATCCACAAACACTATGGTCTTCCCAGGCAAGAGGATCAACCAGAGAGCGCTAAAACCAATGGCGGAAAGCCGAGCGAGAGTTCTCTGGATGAATGTCGAGCATTGAGGGAGAATTTCGAATGAGATCATATCTAGTGTGTGAAGGATAAGGCTCTCCATGGCAAGTTCTTCAAATATCTGAATGAGCCATTTGTAGACAAGGAAGCCTATCTAGCTTGCTCCAAGGTCCGGCCTGAAAGGAGAAACAGAAAGCCTGATCATCACTGCCCAGGATCATGTACTTAACACCAGGTACCACCAATGCAAGATCCTCAACCTGCAGATCAACAGTAGTTATAGAATGTGTGGAGCAACTGAGGAAACAGTCAGTCACATAATTTCTGGTTGCTCCACACTTGTTGACACAGACTATAAGGAGCGATATAACAAGGAACACCGACGACTGTACCATCATGTAGGACAAGGGTGTGTTTACCATCAGTGCAAACTGCCAGGACATCATTGTCCACGACAAGAAGGACAAGATATGTCTGCTCATTGACGTCGCAATACCAGTGGACCACGATGTAGTGGAGAAATAGAACAACAATCTCATCAAGAACAAGAGCCTAGGATTCGACATCAGCAGTTCCTGGAACACAAGAACACAGATAGTGCCAGTTGTGATAGGAGCCCTGGGATGTGAAGCATTCGGACCAATCAGACACACATTTGTTCATTAGATTTAACAAATCAATTATTCATTATAATTGCCTTGCAAATTAATGTCCCTTTACGATTTTGATCCTTGCTACATGCTCTAATGCATGGTTCCTCAATAGGCGGCCCACGTGCAATATCCGGCCCGTGAGAGAAAAAAGTTTGTCCCATGCTAATTTCAAGTAATGTGGCATGAAAATTCAAACGCAGCATCAGAAAGCTACATTAACTTACATCGTGTCTACACCGGACGCGAGCGGCGCTGCGCGACGCAATAAAATACAAGTAAACAGTGATGCTTATAATCAGTGATGCTGTCTTGGATGCGGCGCGACAAGACAAATCCCCGACAGTAAACTGCATATAAATATAACGTTTATAATATTTAAACTCACATTAAACACTTTTAACATTGAATAAAGCACATAATCATTACCTGAGATTATCACTGTCATATTTTGTATGTTGTTCCTGCCGCGACGTCGCAGAAAATAAAAACAGTTCCTAAAATAGAATCCCATGTCGCTTATTGTCACGTGTCGCTGTTGCGGGTGGTTAGGACAAAAACTACATGGAAAAGATCGCTTTTTATCGCGTCACGTCGCGTCTGGTTGGGACACATGGTGTTACAGTTTGATCCCCTAAATCTAAGCATAAAAATATTAATACTGACAAATCTAATAATTGAACAATTTAATTCTGCTACAGTTACTACTGGCAGCTGAAATAATTGTAATTAATCATAATTAACTGTAATTATTTATATACATTTCCCTTTTGAGCTAATTTCCTACAGATGCATTAAGAAAGGTTTCCACCCATATCTGGACCAGATCCCAGGGAAGCCAAGTGCCTTTGAAGCACAGAAGATCATGCTTTGTGGGGCCGCACACATCCTATGCAAAGTAACTCCCAAGGACTCTGGTTGAGTCCCGGATGGTGACCGAGAGATTCTTGAGAAGAAAAAAAAATACTATTATTATTATTATTGTTATTATAAAATATTAATTTAGTGTTTAAAGGGGTCATGAATTGAGAAATCAACTTTTACTTGAGATTTTGATATATAAGAGATCATTGTACTAAAAGAATATCCTGTAAGTTTCTAAACTGAAAACGTCCTTGTTACTGAAATAAAAGCTTTTATTGACACCAGGCCCAGCGAACGCCAGATCCAGGAATGTGCCTACTTATGACGTAATAGATAGGTTAAACACCGCCTCCTAATTCTGTAGCCCCGCCCACTGATTCCCACATGACATAGTAGGGAAATAACGTAAGTGACGTTAAACTGGATCGAGAAACCAAGCAATAAACATGCCATTGAAGATCGCAAAGTATTGTGCAGCACCTGGTTCTGGAAGAACACAGTCACTGCATAACCTTCCTTCGGATTCAAATATTAGGAATGCGTGGTTGAACTTTATTTTTAATGAAGTTCCAGCTCACGAAAGTAAAACATTGAGCGTTTGTTCGCTTCATTTCACCGCGGATTCCTTTGTTAACAAGACACAGGTCGGCGCTAGATTTGCAGAGACTGGGATTAAAAAGCAATGCTGTGCCGTCTATATTGGATCCGACAGGAATGGCGCAGCACACTTATGTGAGTAAAAAAATATGTGTCACTATTGCTTTGTTAGAGATCGCTTGATATGTCCTGATTATGTGTACGTGTATAAACCGTCTTAAAGGGGTCATGAATTGAGAAATCATCTTTTACTTGAGCTTTTGATATATAAGAGATCATAGTACTAAAAGAATATCCTGCTAGTTTCAGAACTCAAAACATCCTTGTTACTGAAATAAAAGCTTTTATTGACACCAGGCCCAGTGAACACCAGATCCTGGAATGTGTCTATGAATGACGTAATAAATAGGTGAAACACACTATTGCTCCAAGCCTCCACACTATTGCTTTGTTTGAGATCGCTTGATAGGTCCTGATTATGTGTACATGTCTAACAAAAGTCACAAAAGGCTCCAACTATGAAAGACGTAGCTTGTCAAACTGACACAGAAAGTTAGTTTACTATGCAAAACTGTTATCCAATCATAGCAGTGGGCGTTTACTTCCAAGTCTTCAATGCGGCACGCCCATAAAAACCGAGCGTTTCTCGAGCCAGCCTCAAAACCAGGGTATAAAATAGGCTATTACTTATTGATTTTGATGTTTTTGAATGTAAAAACCACGCGAATGTCATAAGTGGACCTCAGACAACAGTATAAAATAATAAAAAAGCCAGTTCATGACCCCTTTAAAATTAATAATAAATTTTTATTATAAGAATGTTAACTAAATATCTGTTTTAAAACTGAACGTTTGTGTAATATTTTAATAATATTACTAATAATAATCTAAAATAACTGATGTAGTATTTATTATGATTATTATTTCTTTTCTATTATTAGAATGGTAACTAAACTAAAATCTGATGACCTTATTCTACAACATTGAATGTTTGTATTATATGCAGTATACTCATGCAAATACATTTATGCTGTTTAGGTACTTTAACAAAACATCTGTGTAAACACATTATGAAGAGAGTTCAAAAGTCTCAGACCACTGGTGAAAGCACTCCACCTATATTTATGGGTACTGGGCACAATTTTGACCACTTCCAACGTGCATAGTTGCCTGATGGGATTCATGTTGAACAGAGCCAGAAGATCTGTTTCCACTCACTGCTTATGGACATAACACCACCATTAAATTCCCATTACTTGCTCTGTCAGAGGGGATCTTTCACTTAAAGTGATACTTCTGAAAAATGATACTAGGAAATGTAAAGAAATAAAAGTAAAAGAACTAATAAAAAGAATGAGCTAAAGAGGAGAAAGGGATACAAAAAGAGACAGAGAGTCTCATCAAACAGACCAGGAGTGAGAGACAGAGGCCCAGCAGGGGTGGGATTGTAGGTAGTGTTTGATTGCAGGTCTTTGTAGTCTGAAACATCAGAGAGAAGTGGTGGGCAGGCAGCCCTGATTGGTATGACTGGGAGATACACATCCTGACCAGCCTAGATGGGGTACAGGCAGCACTCACCCTTTAGCGTCAAATATACCTGTCTGTAAATATCACTGTTGACTTAGCACTAATTAAACCTGAGTAAACCAGCATAAACTACACATTGGGTTGTGCTTACTGCTCTGTACTGTCTCAAAGGTTAGGTTATGAGTGCAGGCCACCATCAGCCCTATGCAATCACAGTGCATGGCTGCACCTGGGTAAGGAGTGCAAATATTAAATGTCAGTGTGTACCAGTGCATAAAATCTCAGCATGAACAACCATCTGGGTCAGCTTCTGACTGACAGCACCTGTTATTGAATAAATCCTATCGGAATTTAAATGAACCTTAATGAGGTGCCCTATGGCAGCCCTTGGTCATAAGCTAGATTACACTAATTGTGAGGAATTGCTACATATCAACTGGTGAAAAATTGGCATGTTTTATCCTGGAGATATGACTTTTCACCTTTACTGTATTAGGTATCCAACAAGACCATTTCTGTTGTGAATATGGCTGTGAATTTGGATTAATGGATTCATTTAGTGTAATTTAAATATTATCACACTAAACGTATAATACAATTCCAAATTTAGGGGTTGATACGATTTTTAAATGTTTTTTAGAGAAGTCTCTTATGCTCACCAAGGCTACATTTATTTGAGCAAAAATACAGTACAAACATATTGTGAAATATTATTACAAATTAACCGTTTTTATGTTTTTATATTTTAATATATTTTCATTTATTTCTGTGATGGCAAAGCTGAATTTTCAGCATCATTACTCCAGTCTTCAGTGTCACATGATCCTTCAGAAATCATTCTAATATGCTGATTTGCTGCTCAAAACATTTCTTATTTTTATCAATTTTGAAAACAGTTGTGCTGCTTAATAAACCATGATACATTTTTTTTCAGGAATCTTTGATAAATAGAAAATTCAAAAGAACAGCATTTATTTGAAATAAAAATCTTTTAGAAATATTTTGTAACATTATAATTGTTTTTACTGTGACGTTTGATCAATTTAATGCATCCTTGATGAATAAAAGTATTAATTTAAAAAACAGACTAACAAACAAACAAATAAATAAATAATCTTACTGATCCCAAAATTCTAACTGGTAATGTATATATAGGTATAGAAAAGAATCACCCCTCTTTAAAATAATCAAATTTTGTTGCTTTGCAGCCTGAAAGTTTACTGTGACTTTTGATCAATTTAATGCATCCTTGATGAATAAAAGTATTAATTTAAAAAACAGACTAACAAACAAACAAATAAATAAATAATCTTACTGATCCCAAAATTCTAACTGGTAATGCATATATAGGTATAGAAAAGAATCACCCCTCTTTAAAATAATCAAATTTTGTTGCTTTGCAGCCTGAAATGAAGACGGACACAGTTTTTGTTTTATCCAGCTGTATTTACTCAGTGCAACTTATAACATCCAAGTGAAAGATATAACACCAACATGTCAGAAAAAAACAAATAAAAAAGTAAAAACAGCTGGATAAAACAAAAACTGTGTCCGTCTTCATTTCAGGCTGCAAGAAATAGGCTTTTTGTGTACATAGAAAAAGTCTTAGATCTTTGAGTTCAGCTCATGAAAAATGGGGGCAAAAACAAAAGTGTTGCGTCTATAATTTTGTTCAGTGTATATACATGAAAAAGTAAATAATTCAAAATTATGTTTCCTCGTTCTTCATAAGAAAGGTCATCATAAAGCCATTGCTCACATTTTTCATTGTGTAGAGCTCTGTATGTATGTCTTTGTGTGTACATGTTCAAAACAATACCTGTGAACACAAGACTGACTTCACACAGTTCCTCTTGAGGTACACGGAAGTTAAATGACTCGTTGTAGCAGGGGTCAATGGTGCCCCTCATACAGGATGTTTTCTTAGTCTTCATCAACTTAAGACCTGTCACCAACTGCACCTTAACAAAAGGATCTGCATATAGAGAAGAAACAACTGGTTTAAAGTTAACATGAATTGCTTTCTGAAACAAATTTTGTTTTTGTGATGTAGCATATGTCTCAGTGAAACAGGATACTCTGTGGGGGAAAATCTGGGCAGGACTTGATTTTATTCATCAGGAACTGATTAAAACATGGAGCAAGACCAATAGCGAATTTGCTAAAACAAAGACTAAATAACTATTTGACTATTGGTTAACTTTATCACATGGCATGTGTGGCCAAAGTGATGTCAGCAGAAAAGGAAAGCTGTTTCAGAGACAAAGCAAGTTATTCCATCACAAAGACAATTACTTTGCATACTTCTGCATAGATTCTGTGGTCATTGAAGCTCTGCTATAAGTTCTCTGAAATTTTAGAGAGTGGAATGAGGAAAACACACTGAAACACATTTACCTGAACCTTGGCACATGTCTGTCTGAAGCAGCTGCTTTGCTCGGATGATGTCCACATTTAACCTGCCAGCACTGGGCAGGTAGTTTAAGGACAGAAGAAGCTCACCAAGCTCAACCTCATTCTGAAAACCATCACAATGAGAAAATCAATGTCTTGATAATGATGTCAGCAAATTAACACGTTGTGCATGTTTTTAAGTGTCAAAGACTGGAATTAAAGCTGTAATGTCAGAGTAATGCTACAATGAAAGCATTTGTACATGAAAAAGTATCTGGTTTCGTCTAATAGTTTCCTGGCAAATACTTCAGGTTAATATCATTTGGAACAGAGACAAATACACTACCATTCAAAAGTTTGGAGTCAGGTTTTTTGTTTTGTTTTTTGGAATGAATGAATTGAATGCTTTTATTTAGCATTGATACATTAAACTGATCAAAGGTGACAGTAAAAACCTTTATAATGTTTCAAAAGATTTATATTTCAAATAAGTGCTGTTTTTTTTTTTTTAACTTTCTAGTCATCAAAGAATCGTGAAAAAAAAAAATGCATTACATTTAATACAAAAATATTAAGCAACTGTTTTCAACATTGATAATAAAAAGAAATTAAAGTTTCTTTAAAATTAAATTAAAGTTTAAAGGTAGTTAAAGTTTCTTAAGAAGCAAATCAGCATATTATAATAATTTCAGAAGGATCATGTGACACTGAAGACTGCAGCAATGGCTGTTGGAAATTTGGCTTTGCCATTGCAGGAACAATTTAAATTTTATTATGTAAATTTAATAAATTTATTATATAAAAATAGAAAACAGTCATTTTAACTTGTAATAATATTTCACAATATTACTGTTTTAACTGTATTTGTGATCAAATAAACAACCTTGGTGGGCAGAAAAAACTTATTTTAAACTTGAAAAATAAGGCAAGACATTCTAAAATATGGCTGCAATGATTTCACATTTGACTAAATAATTTAATTTAGTTTTATGTGACCTAACTTCTCAGTCATTTTGCAAGTGCCACACCTAAAATGACTGAAAAAGCAATAATGCGACTCAGGCAAGTGGTATTACCTGAGAGCTGGGCACCAGGGCCTTCCACCAGTGTCCTCCCTTCACTAGATCAACCTCACTAAGAGGAAGAGACACTTTCCCGATGACACAGTGCCGTGAAAACTTGTCAAAGTCGACCAGAGAGAGCAGTAGGGTGCGTCTCTGGGCCTCCAGGAAGGGGACCTCAAAAGTGAAGCGCTCTTCAAAAACTGGGTTCTGGGTCTTGCGTTTAACGCCGGTCTGCCTGGAGTTCTTGTGGTCGGGCAGTAGGCTCATCTTCACGTAGGGGTTCGAGTGGGCCAAGTCTTGTCGAGCACCATCGCATGTTACGGGAGGGGGCAGGTCCCGGGCCTCAATAACTCGCACGATGAGGTGGGCGTTGATGAGATCGTACTGTGTGCTGAAGTGCAGCATGCCCAGTTGGTACCGCACCAGGATCTCTTCATCCGTCAGAGAGTCAACATCATCGCTGCATGAGTCCAGAGAATACAGACGAGGCTCCAGTTTGTGGAAGTAGTCATCGGGTGGTGTCGGGGGCTTACGCAGAGGCTGCACCACTTCCTTCCGGGGTCCCATGGCCCAAAATTCAATCGGCTTTACATCCACCATGGGGGAGCTTGGCCGTTGTGCATTCAGACCTGTAAAATGGGACAGCCGTTAAGCGAAATTGAAGTGATCATTCTAATGCTATTCTGTAAAAATTGAGAGTTAAGTCTGGACTCACTGGTGAGCTGGCCTGCTAGGGTGAAGGTGGATCGGGAAGTTTCTGAGGTGGGCGGCTTGCAGTTTACAGTGGTGTCAGTTTGAGCAGGTGAAGCATGGCTCTCGGCCATGATGTGAGAATTTGTGCCTCTCTCGTCACTGCATTCATTGACACTGGAAGAGATGAGTTTGTTAAGCGTTAGTAGCAGTACTGACACATTCCCTGTTGATAATGCCAACATATGTTAACATTTAAAAAATTTGGGGTGTTAATGTTTTTAAAGGAAGTCTCTTATGCTCACCAAGGCTGCATTTATTTGACCAGAAATACAGTAAAAATATATTGTGAAATATTATTACAATTTACTGTTTTTCAGTTCTTTGATGCCTAGAACAGCATTGTAGTACACGAGTTCATATAAACCAGACTTTGACTCGTCCATCTCAAGTTGAGCCCAAGACCAAATTCTTTTATAATTAGTTGACACCAGCTCATGGAGTCAGACTCCAGGTCAAGTCCAAACGCTTCTAAAAATATGGTCTTGAACTCAGATTTCAGTCTACAAAACATTTGGAAGAGGGAATAAACTTTTGCATAGCAATTCTATTGGGATATTAATTCATACACTGTTAAAAATATGACAAGAAGCAGGGTTTCCAATGACCTGACCTGTGGCCTGATAATAAATATAAGCAGGCAAATAAATCATAGGCTAAAAATCATAGGCTATAGACTTAAAAAAAAAATAGAACCATTTGGCATGAACTGAAAAACAACAGTAAAAAACATCTTACAATCCAGCGCTCAAATTTGTTGTCCATATCTGACACTGTGACTGGATCCACTTCTTAAAGAATGTGCAATCACATTATTGCCCAATATTGTACAATATTTGTTGCAACATCCTCTTCTAATCTGGTTGTTTTCCAACTACAGAGGTAAATATTCTGTGTGGGATATCTTTGTGCAGGCCTGATTCCGAGTCATCCCTTGGGGATCATCAAGGACCCTTTGTGTCCATGACTACAGCTCAGAGGGAGAAAGTTGTCATAGCAACGGACGATTCTAAAACAAATGGCCTTAGGAGCAATCCGAGGCAATGAGAGTGGCCGGGCTTATAGGGTGAGGTATATGTCATGACTGTACAATCACAATCTGGAAGAACATGTTCTATTCCGTTAAAGAAGCATGCCTCGCATTTCCAATATGTTATGAATTGAACACTATGATTACATTGTTCCTGGAAGCTCATAATCAAAAGCCTTGCAACTCATCCAGCCATTTGGTCCCTGTTTTTGGTTTTAAACAAACATTCAATTCCCACTCAGCATGATCTCAGTCAAACCAGCATAAGTCAGTAGTCTCTGGTGACCACATCGACTACATTCTTTAAACAAGTGTGAGTGACGTTTCACAACAGGAAACTGCTAATTGGTAATAATGCATATTACAAAATGGAAAAATAGGCATCTATGGCCACCTTTGTTTAGTCCTGGTAAAAATCATTGAACGATGTCATTAAAAAGATGCTTAAAAAAGCTTGACAGCATTCAAATAAATTATCCCTGCTAATATATGAATCACGTCTCCATTTAAATCATATTACCCTTGCTGTTCCTGCATGGGAACACAAATAGCTCCACACCCCAGTCATTAAGAGCTTGAGTAACAGTGAATAGAAAAACAGTTTCCTAGAACGTCTCAGGAAAGCCATCCGTTACATCAATATCACTTCCATTAGCCCACAAATCCAATGACTACAACTAGAGATACATGATTTACTGCTCTGTTAACAGTAGTTAAAATTAAAATTAAGCAGGTTAATTGCAATTTTAAGCAGTCATAAGAAGCTTACACTCAGCAGACGTACAGTATATCACACCTTCAGTGTGAATTTTAGAATTAGAATCATACTTTTTTTATATGCATACCTTTTTAGTTTAACATATGAACCAGAAGCTATATCAACAGTGCATTTTAAGATATCTGACTGTTCAGAACAGTATACTACCATACTACTCCTATATATAAAGTATATGTAAGGAATAATTGACTCTGGTTTTGGTTATTGTGCTGTTGTAAGAGCGTTGAAATAACAGAAATCATTTGGCGAAGTGATATGGACATGTAATGCGGTCCAGAGCTGCCTGGAACTACGTTCGCTGTGCATTTCCCTGAAAATAATTGCACACCTTTGAATGTTCGTCAGCCAATCAGATTCAAGCATTCAATGGCCCCGTAGTATAAATATAAATAATATATGAGATTATTTTTGAGATGATAGCCAGATACCACATGCTGAATTAAACATGAAATGTCAATGTGACAGTAGTGTAATATATCACTGTTGGCATACTATGGCATTCCATTCTAGAATACTTCTACAAAATACTGTACTTATTAACTTGCAGTTGACTTGATAACTGGACGTTGTGAACAGCTGACTTAAACATGCAATATAATGAGGTCATGTGACAACAATCAACTATTGTTTATAGACTAACGTTCAAAGGTTTCAGGTAAGGAATTAATACTTTTATTCAGCAAGGGTGCATTCAATTGATGAAAAGTGATAATAAAGATATTTATAATGTTACAAAATATTTATATTTCAATCTATGTTTTTCCCCCAAAACTTTTTATCAAAGACTCCTGAAAATAATCTATCATGGTTTCTACAAAAATAATAAGCAGCACAACAATGATAATAATAAGATATGTTTCCTGAGCACCAAACAGTATATTAGAATGATTTCTGATGGATCATGTGACACTAATGCTTTGCCATCACGGGAATAAGTTACATTTAAAAAAATATTACAACAGTTAAATTGTAATAATATTTTACAATATTGCAGTATTTCAATCAATTAAATGGAGCCTTAGTGAGCATGAGAGGATTAAAATATTACCAACCCAATACTTTTGGTAGTGCATAATATAGTAATAAAAAATAGTAGGCAGATATGCAGTTCATACTGTAAAGTATTCAATAAGCAGGAGGCTAGTATTCCATTCCAAACATAACCAGAACACACAATCCATCATCAAAAACAAGCCTTTGACAGATGGTGCCTTTGGGATTGTCTTGAGATTTGTTCAGTAACACTGTGTATTCAGTCTGTCTCAATCTGAGTCTGACTGTTATGATGAGAGAGTAGACAGATGAGATGAATGATGAATTGTTCTGGGTTATTTGTGATGTGTGAGCATTGTTTGTGGTTTGTATGAGGTTTGAACGGGTGTGTACTTACAGCCATGATGGAGTCTGAGCCGGAAAAGGCCCCAGAATCTCCACCTCCTCATCAGTGGGCTGACAGCAGCTGCACTCCCAGCACCACTGCCAACAGGAGCGGCAGGACCAGCGACACAACAGGAAGTCAGACAGTCTGGACAGAAGACCCTGAGAGCAAGGGACACAAAGAGACTCTCCAGTAAAGAGTGACAGACTGACCTGCATTGGAAGCAGACTATACATACATGGCATATTATGATGATAAAAATGGTAATGAATAATCAGTGCTTAAAGGAATTTTTTTGTAATTCTCTAGTCAACTGCAGCTTGAAGCCAAAAAGTCTAAATGTAGCATAAGCCCCAGAGAGATTTTTACATCTCTAGTGAGACTAGCTAATCTAACTATTCTAGTGGGACTTTGTAGTAAACTAATCAAGTCAGTGCCAATCCACCAAAAATCAAGTGATTTCATTAAGATATGTACACTACCAATAGTTTTTAAAGAAAATGTATTCAGCATGGATGCATTAAACGGATCAAAAGTGACAGTAAGTGCATCTATAATGTTAGAAAAGATTCCTATTTCAAATAAATGCTGTTCTTTTGAACTTTCTATTCATCAAAGAATCCTGAAAACAACGCATCACGGTTTCAACAAAAATATTAAGCAGCACAAGTGTTTTCAGTATTGATAATTATGGGAAATATTGAAAAGCAAATCATCATATTAGAATGATTTCTGAAGGATCATGTGACAGGGAAGACTGGTGTAATGACTGCTGAAAATTCAGCTTTGCCATCACACAAATAAATAACAGTTAAAAATGTATTTAATTAGTAATAATATTTCACTGTTTTACTGTACTGTGACTTCTTTCGGAAAAAAAATTGAACAGTAGTGTGAACAATTTTCTTTCCCATGGTGACATGTTTCCAATTGAAACAGGAAGGTGGGCGGGACATACATCACTTAGTCACTCAATGTGATCGTTAGACCAGAACTGAAGCCAGATGTTTGGATAGAAGTCCTTTATGAAAGAGATATTAGTCTTTTTACAACACAACTTGCTTCTCTTTGATTTAGACTGACTGACACAACAAATTCATAAGGATTATTCGCTCCAAAAAGCCAAGTCACTCTCACTTCCGCTGAGCTGAATATGTGCCTAGTTGGTTAAATAATGAATGACTTGAGACAAGATGTTGATGGTTAAAAAAAAACAAACATCCAGCTGAAAAGATAGAAGGAAAAGGTCAAGATACAACTCTGAATTTTCCTCCCTTTATGGATGGATGCAAGTATATGTTTGACAGCTTTTAATGGTCTGAAAGGTCTGTGGGTGTCAAGCTTCTTACATAATTTCTCACTTTTTCACATGCATGAAGGATCTCGGAGCTGCTAGAAAAATACAATAGCCATTTTTTCTACATCATCGTTAATGAACAGATACGAGAAAATAGGAGATTTCTGTGCATACCTCATTGATGGGTTCCAACTGCCCTTTTTCAAAAGTTGAGTGCAGCAGAGGGTCGAGGTTACATACAGGAAACAGAAAAAAATAAATAGTGAGAGGACAGGTGTCTTTACTGAAAGCTTTCACTTTTGTATTCAAATAAAAATGCAACATTTTAAGAATTAACATCATTGAAACCTGTTAGCAATCCCTATTTGTCGTCTCAGCCACACTAAAATCATCTGACCGATCGGGCCAGTGCTGCTTCCTTAAGAAAGTTTATCATTTTCATGTGTCTTAAGGCTTGTCATTGTCAGTTTAAACATTAAGTGATTTTAAGCTATTCAAGCACAAGACGGCGCGAAAGAGATCTCAATGCGGTACTCGCGCACTGTTATAGATCGTCTCTGTGAGCACACACAACCATGCCGTCTCTCAGACAGCTGCTAACACACGACATAACTGTTACGTAATGTATTGGTACTTTTTGGTAATTTCATGACTCACCAATTGACAATGTAACTACGATGTCGCATGTCCGTAATTTCATTACCATCAAATTACCAACTCACAACGTCGTCAGTACGTCCTCCTAACATTGTAAGATTACCTAGGACGGTCCAGATACGTAATCTATTCGTAATATATTATTAATTATAAATATATTATTAATTCGTAATATATTTAGGTAATTTCATGACTTACTGGCAACGTAACTGCAACGTCGCATGGACGTAATTTCACTACCATCATTTACATGTTCTTTATATGCTCTTATTACCAGAAAATTGCTATTTCAAATGTGTAATTAGACGCAAGATTGAAATTTCCCTTAAGATAATTTGTTTGTTTTCATCAAGTCAGAACATGGACGAGTGCTTTAAATAGTGACGTGACATACAGCGTGCACGCCTCCACAAATGACACATGTGACACACCGCACGCACGCACAGTATAATGTTGACAGGAACGGAAAATTGTTGAAATGGCTGAGCTAAGATGAAAAAAAAAAACCAAGGGAGACGTGATCCTCTGCTGCCATCTACTGGTTATAATGGCAATTCATGTCATTTTCATCTTAAGAGTCTTTGTTTTCCGCCAGAAGACACATTTTTGGCACATTTTTTCATGTCATCTTCATAAATGAATTTTACTGCACAGATGTAGAGTTGAGAAATAATAAAGGCTTTAAAATATTATAAGTGTTTTAATAATGTGTTCATGACTATGAAGGTCGGTAATTGATTATCAAGAATAGCATTATTATGTTGTTTACGAGACAGCATCGCTAGCTAGCTAACGTTAGCCTAAACAGTTTCTATAGTGTTTAATTGTCAGCATTTAAATGTACAATTGCGTGTCTAGGTAGCCTACACTCCTGGGTTCATAGATATATATGTATAATAGGTAGATGCCACATTCGACCGCTCTTAGCATGTAGACGCATGCTTGACGTCAACTTGACGTCATTCATCATAATAATCTATGGATATTAGAAGATGCCACAATCTTGCACAGCCGATGGTTGTAAAAACCGCCGGATAACCTTTTACCGGGATAACCTTTCACAGGCAAGAATGTGTTGGATTGTGTTTTTTTTTTTAATCCCGGCGTTTTTTATAACCATCGGCTGTTCATTCATTGATTATTATGGTGAATGACGTCAAGTTGACCATTACAATTTGGCGGACGGTTTATGTATAGCGGCCCATAGAAACAGTCGCTAATGAGGCATCTACGTATACATTTCTATGCCTGGGATTACCAGGCTCGGCATATGATATTAAATGTTGTTAAAATAACATGAAACTGTATGTTAATGCCGCTGTCATTATTTACGGTGTTGCAATTCCTCTTCAGGAACTCGAGCTGCGTCGGAGGACGCTTCGGGAACGCCCTTCAGCGTGACAGGTGTTACGAGATTTTCGGTTTCCGAGATTTTCGGTTTCAGTGGGCGGAGCCAACATGAATATTCATGAGTTTCCCGGACATGCGCGTGGAACCAAGTGGAACTGAGAATTTCAGTTCACGCTCTTTGTATCTCAGCAGGTTTAATGGGATATTTTAAAAAAAGGTAAATATTTTACAGCGTACGTGGCGGCTATTGCGGCCTACCACGCACCTCTTGGTGGCCAGTCAGTGGGCAGAGTCCACAGAGCATACGTCCACAGAGCTGCCCTGTGGAGAAGGGCGGACCAACTGCTCGTATGCTATGGTCCCCCTAAGAGAGGTCTTCCAGCTACAAAACAGACCATCTGTCGGTGGATAGTAGATGCCATTTCTATTGCCTATAAGTCCTCTGATCTCCCTTCGCCTCTCGGGGTCAAGGCTCACTCTACCAGAAGTGTGGCGGCCTCTAAGGCCTTCTTGGTTTCACAGTTTCTGACAAAAACGAGGCAGGAGAGGTTTCTCACTGGAAGTTTACGAGCTGGCAAACAGTTAAGAAAATAACGGATGTGCATTAATATAATAGACTCATGCATTTCTCATATTAAATCAAACAACAAAAGAAAAATTGAGAATCATTCGCTGCTCTTAGCTTCTGTAGCTTTAATGGATATTTGTGTATATTTACATCATATAATAATAGTTTTCACAAGCACTATAAAGTTTATTTAGGTAATTTGTACTTTGTATCTAATGGTCTTCTAAAGGGCTCAGCCCCTCTGTGGATAAAATCCTACAACCGCCCCTGCAGTAAAGACTTTATTTTAAAACTTTATATTATTTTACATTTTGTTTTATATAGTTATAAAAGATTTCTCTTTTAAATAAATGGTTTTATTCTGAACTTTCTATTCATCAAAGAATCCTGAAAAAAATATTACGGTTTACACAATAATATTAAGCATACAAGTGCTTTGTCATCACAGGAATAAATTACATTTTACAAATATATTAAATTATAAAAGTTATTTTAAATTGTAATAATATTTCAGAATACTGTTTTTAGCAATTTTTTTAATAACAGACTTCTTTCAAAAACATTTAACATTTTACTGACACCAAACCTTTGAATAGTAGTATATGTTGCTAAGTCACATGCTAACTGATATAAAAAAAAATGTTGTAATGTTAATACCACCACCACTAAGTATTGGTCAGACTATAAGGGACAGGGTCTAAAACACAGAATTGTATAAGATCAACACATCTGATTGCTTATCCACTAATGCATCCCCAGCCCAGTTATTTAGCCCTTTCTCTCAACACTTGTAAATATCTACATGTTGATTTCTCTCCCATTCCCCACCCCCTGTTCCTGCTCTCAACCACAGCCAAGCTTGCTCCTCATCAGCAGCCCAATGTTGTCTAAGCAATTAGCTGTGGCTGTAACCATGGCAACAGTGATACGAGCTTCTGGCACTCCCAGCCCGCACCTTGCTGCCGCTGGCTCAGGCACGGATGACGCATTAGGGTCGCTGAGATGAGGAGGGGGCGACTGTCCCTAGTTCCCACTGGTCCACATGGCCAATTCCAACAACTGTTATTCTCATGCAAGGGGTCTTCAGCACAGTACCATGAATCATAATACAGCATACAAATACACAGCCACAGAGCTTAAACATCAAAAACAAACTGCATTCACACTTCAACCACAAAAAGACGCCACTGAGTCTGTCTGTATGTCTGTTTTGATTGAAAAGATTAGTAATGGTTTTACTCACATGAATTAAATTAGTTTTTTTACTTGAAGAGATTACAAGACATTGATTCTGCTAAAAATACTCTGTAAATCTATACAATATCCTGAACACCACAGAAATCAATGCCCATTTAGTTTTTAACACACGTAATGTAGGAAAAAAAACAGTGTCCATAGACATAGTTTGAATATGAAAACATCAAATCCTTATATTTCATGAATAATAAGACATTAAAGTAAATAAATACACACAGATAATACATAACTGAAATGGTTTAAGGCCTTGACCAGAAACAATCATGAGACGGAAAAAAAAATCAGATTATGAACAAATGTCCGAAAAAAGACACATATGAAGATGAAAAGTGTAATCCAGAAAGATCCAGATGGGAAAGAGTGTGTGCGGCAGTAGTGAGCGGGACTCACCTGTGTGTACGCCATCCTCCTCTTACTCTCACCCCACTGTCTCACTTCCCATCCAGAGCAACATGCCACTCTCTGGATCCAGATTTACTCAACAAAAAAAGAGAGAAAGTGAGAGAGAGAGAGAAAATCTGTAGATATGAATCGAGTAATGAATTCAGGTCTCTGTGAACCTCCATTCATCCTTACAAAATTTACTTCAAGAGTGATGATGAGCCAAATACAAAACAACAAACAAACCCCATCTCCCTCTCTATCTATCTATATATCTATCTCTCTATCTCCTCTTCCTCCCCATCATCTTCAATCCCACCCACCCAGACACTCCTAATCTCCCTCTCTTTCCTACCTCCCTCTCCAATCGTGCCTAGTCCTCACAAATGACACGCAAGACAGCCAGCTCTCCCTGGAGAGAGCAGCGCCCTCCTCCCCTCCTTCCCCTCCTGCCCTGTGTTTCTTTAAGAGACCAGTGACTCATCCAGGTTTGCAGAAGCACTGATGGTTATCAAATCCGTTGCATCCCTCCCCGCCTCCTCTAGCCCATTTTTACAGCACCTCGCTGGCTGCAACCACTTGTTGCTCCCTTCACCACGGACAGAGTGGAGAGGCTGAGGAGAGACAGGCAGGTGAAAGGGCTAATTGCTGCTACGGCAACACGTTACACGGGGAGTTTACGAGAGCTGGGGTCTGTACGGCCACCTGCTGCTCTGTGACTGAGGTACGCCGACGTGCTGCTGTCTTTAAAACATGGTTGTGGGAAGGGTTTGGAGAGCCTATGAGTTGTGTTATCTGTAAACAGTAGGTATAGAAAAGAATCACCCCCCTTTAAAATAATCAAATTTTCTTGCATTGCAGCCTGAAATGAAGATGGACACAGTTTTTGTTTTATCCAGCTGTCTTTACTCAGTGCAACTTATAAAATCCAAGTGAAAGATATAACACCAACATGTCAGAAAAAAAGAAAATCGGAATCAGTGAGTTAGAAAAAAGATCATCCCTTCTTAAAAATGACATGTAAACTCAAACAGGTGAAGCTAATCACCTTCTCAATGGCACAAAAAGACATTTGACTTTCAACTGTGATCAGCTGTGGTAATTTTGATCAGCTCAGCATGAAAAGAGCTTTCCTGGAGCATTTCAGTCCTTGGTAGTGCAACTGAAGCAAACAATTAACTATGTTTGACAAGGCACTGTCAAAAGATCTCTGGGATAAAGTTGTGGACAGTCAGGCACAAGTCAGGAGATGGATACAAAAAAAATTCAAAGGCTTTATCAATGCCTAGAAGCACAGTGAAGTCTATTATTAAGAAATGGAAGGTATTTGGTACAACACAGACCCTCCCTCACAGAGCCAGGAGGAAACTGATCAGAGAGGCAACCAAGAGGCCGAGAAACTGGTCAGAGAGGCGACCAAGAGTCCTACAGCAACTCTGAAGCAGCTGCAGGAATTTATGACAAAGAGTGGTCATTGTGTGCATGTGACAAAAATATCACAAATTCTCCACAAATGTGGCTGGTATGGGAGGGTTGCAAGAAAAAAGCCACTCCTCTAAAAAAAGGCCACATGCAGTCACGACTGAGCTTTGTCAAAACACACCTTGAAGATTTTGAGGTAGATGAGACTAAAATGGAATTATTTGGTCTCAACACCAAACGATATATGTCTGACAGAAATCCAATACAGCTCACCATCCAAATAACAGCTGTGACGAGTGGGGTGGGGTCGAGAGCCGTGGAAGTGGAGCGAGGCAGGTGGAGTAAATAATAATGAGCGACACCTGCGCCACTCACCGGTCTCGAGTCCCATAGTGGAGCTCCAGAAGGATAAAAAGGAGGAGTGACGACAGTGCAAGATGAGAGAAGACCAGGCCTGGATTATTTATGTTGTTGTTTTGTTATGTTTTATGCGGCAGTCGTCCATGAAGGGCTGCCGATTTTACTTTCATTTTGTGTTTGTTCATTTGTTTCTTAAAGTTTTATGTTTAAATGTTCGCCGGTTCCCGCCTCCTTCTTCCCCGATCTACAAACATTGTTACAACAGCATTTACAGTAAAGCATGGAGGTGGTAATATCCTGTTATGCGGGTGTTTCTCTACAGCAGGGACTGGAGGACTTGTCAGGATAGAAGGAAAAGTGGATAGGGGCAAAATACCATCAAATTCTTGAGGAAAATCTGCTGCCCTCTGCCAGAAAGTTGTCAATGGGGAGAAGGTTTACCTTCCAACATGACAATGACCCAAAGCACACATCAAAACTGAGCACACAGAGGTTGAAGGAGAAAAAGCTGAATGTCCTTGCCTTGTCAAGTCAAGTCAAGTCACCTTTATTTATATAGCGCTTTTAACAATACAGATTGTGTCAAAGCAACTGAACAGCATTAATTAGGAAAATAGTGTGTCAATAATGCAAAAATGACAATAGTAAACACTAATTTTTCAGTTAAAGGTGATCCTTTTTCCAATGCAGTGATTCTGTTTTTTTATTTTTATTTAAAAAAAAAAAAAAAACCTTTTGGTGTTATATCTTTCACTTGAAAGTTATAAGTTGCAGTAAATAAATACAGTAGCTGGATAAAACAAAAACTGTCTTCATTTCAGGCTGCAAAGCAACAAAATGTGATTGTTTTAAAGGGGAGTGATTCTTTTCTATACCCACTGTATGACAGGATGGGCATTTGTGGTGCAACATTGTAATCTGAGTGGGTAGATCACAAGGAACTTTAAAGTAAGTTTCCTTGGAAACGGCAGTGGCACATGACCTGTTGCTAAAAGGCCTCGCTCACCAAACTCGGCATGTATGGAGCATGTCAGGTTTTGGGGTCTAAAATTTCACAGAGAGTGTTTGACTGAACTACAGCACCTGAAAAACATACACTACAGTTAAAAAGTTTTAGTCAATAAGATTGATTTTATTTTATCTTTTTGAAATTATTTATCAAATTTATTTTTGAGTTTTATACAGTAAGGAAACATTAAATTGATCAAAAGATTTATTTTTCAAATAAATGCTATTTTGAGCTTTTGAGCGTTCTATTCATCAAAGAATCTTGAATAAAATAAAAATAGAATTATGGTTTTCACCAAAAAAATAAAGAAGGACAACTGCTTTCAACATTGATAAAACATTTTTTTTTCAGTAATGTTGAGCAGAAAATCAGCATTTTAAAATGATTTCTAAAGGATCATGTGACACTGAAGACTGGTTTATTGACTGCTGAAAATTCAGCTTACATTTTAAAAATATATACAATTCTTTGAAATTGTACTAATATTTCCCAACATTGCTGGTTTTACTCATTTATGATCAAATAAATGCAGCCTTTGTGAGCATAAGAGACTTAAAAAAAAATCATACATTTTGTACAAAAATAAATGTGCATAAATTAGTAAACAAATTGGTAATAAATTAGTAAACAAATTAGTAATAAATTAGTGCTGTACAAACTAACTAGTGAGGAAGCCAAAAAGTGACATGGGCAAGGAAAAAACTAAGATGTTTAAATAGAAGAACATTGGGAGTAAATAATACTTGGGAAGTTTTAGGTCGGCACATGGAATAGAATAGAACAGAAAATAACAGAATTGAGAAATCACAACATTCGAAATAAATAAGACTTAAGAAACCATTAAGGATTTTAAGAGAGATTTCAAGTGTAACCCATTGTTTCAATACAAATGCATGGATGAGGGAAAACATTCATATTTTTATGATAGAAGGATGATATGATAAACAGTTGAATGCAGACAGAAAAATACTGAGAGGGAGAGAGATTGTGTGATTTCAGGTGCTTCATTTGTTTCTGTTCTCGAGAACCTGTGGATGCCTGATAAAAAAAATTAAACATAGACTTGCAGTGACCTCTGCTGTCATATCAGGCATCTTTCTGCTATGTTTTAAAGACATAGTTCACCCAAAATGACAATTCTGTCATTTTCTCACAGTGTCTTTTGACCCATATGATTTCCACAAAAGGGTTACAGTATTTATAGTAGAATGTCCAAGCTGCTCTTTTCTGTACAATTAAAATGGATGGTGGCCCCAGCTGGCAGGCAAAATTTAAAGTAAATAGCTTATTCATGACTTAATTTTCAGTCTGTTCCACACACAAAACTATCATTTGATTTCAGAAAGCTTGGAATATATGATCATTTATGATGCTTTTTTTGGAGCTCGACAGATGCAAACATATTGTTGTTGACTAATTGCTAAAGTAAGTCATTTGAGCGTTCAGGGTGAACATGAAGCATATTATGTAAATGATTGCAGGAATGTTGGGTGAACTATTCCTTTAAATTTAGGTGCCATATATCCACTTTAAGTTCCAAATGACTGGGTTCATAGAGAATGTTTGAGTAAATCTATATGGCCCACCTACACCCAAGACATCTGTCACATTTGAAATGATTATTAGAGGGAGCTAGACACTATAAAGATACAGAGCATTTTACCTTGCATACTGTGAGATTGTTAAAACAAGCAGAATTGACTTTGTTTTCAATTAAACTCTTTTTATCCTAAATTATTTGTCCCCCAAACACATACTGACCTCTTGTGGCACCCACATTCCAATGCAATAATATGTCCATGACTACAGCTGTGGTCATCTTTGCCAACAAATCAAATCCTGCAAGCAAGTGCATAAATTAAATGATAATTAGAAAGGATGAGATGATATCCTTATGTTAGAGAGCACCAGCTTTATGCCACACTACAATTTACACTGAGCCACATTGCTCTAAATATAACACTCAATTGAGAATAAACACTGAAAAACAAGACTCCACAGAAGATAATTACGGTGACTGTGCCTGAGTGAAAATAAATTCGTTTGGAGTTTATTATGAAAAATAAAATATTAAAATTAAAAAGAGCAAGCTGTACTGTGCAGTCTATACAAATGTATAGACTGCATTCAAAAAAATTATATATATATATTTATTTATTTATTTTTTTACCTGAAGCATGTATATTTCTTTTAATTGAAGACAATCGCACCAGCTGTTTATAGAAAAAAATATGGCAAATAAAATAATAAATTGCTGATATGGCATGCAGTCTTTCCGTTCTGTTTCCATATTCTATTTTCTCTACCACTGTCAAAAATTGTTTTAGGTGTTACAAACAGCAAATATTCAACAAAACTGTGTGCAGTCCAAAATATAGATATTTATTTCAATTCATGTATTAAAGTACATGCATAAATTATGTCTACCACACACACACACACACACACACACACACAGACACAGACACAGATTGTTTTTCTCTAATATGTACATCAAGTACAATGTGCTTTACAATTAACTTACATTCACATACAGTACCAAATATACATTAAATGACATATACATTAATATAAATATACATTCAACATTAGTTACTCTGTATTTTATATGACTTGTTTTGGACTACATTTAAGGATTGTTTTCAGAGCGTGTCCTGTTTCATTTCCTTATTTCATTTTCTGTTCTGCTTTCAGACAACAGACAAAAATAAGCCTCAAAGACTTTTGCTTAGGTACCACAAACATTTCCCTGTGAAGTTGATGAAACTAAGATATGTCTGACATACATGACCATGAACACTTTGTTCAAGAACAGGTTGATGGATGAGGTATGAACAGGAAAGAGACTAACAAACTAAGCCTGTGGCACTTAGTACCTGCAAGAGATCAATATAGATCTCTGCTTCCTTTGTGAAAGTAAATGCAATCAGCCATTAAAACTAAAGCTACAGCATGAATAAGTGACCCTGGGCTGAGGTAGCATGTCTCCATGGTGACAACCGGTAGAGGCATGTCTCTGAGGGAGAAGATCATGTGCACGCATGTTGGGGTCCCTGTAGACAAGTAAGATGAAGTGAAGCAAAGGGCATGCCATCAGTACCTTATCCTTAAGAGGACCAATTTAGGTAATGAACTGAGGTGATCTAAAGCACCAATTATGGAACTCTTAAGCAATCAATTAAACAATACTGAAATTGCTACAGTTATGAAACAATATTGCTCATTTATTCATTCAAAATAAAGGATATATTTGGGTCTGTCAGGTGTTTTGCAATGATCAGGCTATACATTTTACATTGTTTGATCAAAATGTCACAGCAGAAGATATTTTTACAGTGGTCACACTGGATGTTCATCTGTTTAGGCTGGCATTACTAATACTTTGTGGGTGTGGAAAAACTTTGGTGTTTATGCTGTTTTGACTACTCACTACCCCATAACCGAGACATCATGGTCACCCTGAGTCAACACAAGTCTAGCAGCTCAGACGCATGAGTGATCTCCAAACTAACACCTGGAGTGAACTAAATATATAAAACGGTTACTGTTCTTTTAAACAGCAAGTTTTAACATATCAGAATTTTTCTCTAGAAATACTAAATAAATTTGCATGAGAAGAAAATAAACACAAACTGAAATTCGAATGACCTTGCTTTTCAAAGAACGTCCTACAATTACAGTACAATACTGATACATTGTACAGAACGAAGACTGATTTGATAAAAGTATTGCTGTACCTACTGAATGCTACTATTTACATTCTTGTCTTTGACTGCTACCTTTGGGGAAAAAAAAACCAATTTAATCGGACATAAATTTTCCGAAAACATAAACAACATCTGTAACCAACATCTGTTTGTGTTCAGCAATACCAGCTATAGTTGACCTTTACTCTGCATCAATATATTTGCAGCGAACACCTCTGCCAAGACTGGTCCTCTGTGGTCGCCCGAGGCGAATTAGGCGAGGGAGGTGGTTCCAGGAGTAGGCCAGTCGGGCGGAGACCATATCGAGGGTGACGTCACTGAATTCTGCCCACAGGTTGGAGGGTACCGTCTCCTTTACGAGTTTGGGAAGAACGATAGAGTCTGGCAGAAACCCACTAACGCCTCCGAGGAGTATATGGCAGAGAGCCCGAGACTGTAAGCTCTCCCTTAGACTACGAAGAAGATCATCCAGCCGGTCCACAAGGTTGCACTCATCCCAGGTTTCAGGGGGTGTACTGAGCAGTAGACGAAGCCAAGCTGTCTTCAAAGCATAGGATGAAAGCACTCCTCCCCACTCAGCTCCAGACTGCTGGTCCAGAGTCTCCCCACTGAGGTTACGTACCTCTTTAAGGAGCTGAAGGCACTTCAGATGACACGAGTTGGGGGGTAGTCTACCTTTTAGCCACGCCAGCAGTCTCTGCTCCTGTCTGGGAAAGTACACCGTCCAAAGGTCTTCTCCTTGCTGACCCTGCTGGGATGCTACCAAGAAGGCGCCATCACCAAGAGGAAAGGCAGGGATCAGGCGAATGCCCATGGAGATGTGGCAGCAGACGTAATCGGAGCGGGGGGTCAGACGGAGGAGCACCTGCTGCTCCTCACTGAGAGACAGGCTAAGGGAACAGCGCTGCTCAAACGGGTAACGGATGGCAGCGAGGCGGCGCTGGGTAGCTGTGTAAAACCAGCGCTGGACGGAATCTGGGCTCATCCTATAGATTCTTTGAGCATTGTGCAAGTGCATGAACGTGTCCATGAAGGCCTTGTGACGGCGTGTCCATTCCGCTTTGCGAGGTGTGTTTAGCGTGCAAAGCGGTGGCCCTCCAGGTTTGTCAGTGCAAACACCGGCCTCCATTTTTAGCCCACGAGGTGCCCTCAGAGGCACGATGATGTCAAAGCAGTCAGGTGAGCCCACCTTGTGCTCCTCATAGGAGCTGCCGATCTGGATGAAGTCACCCCGGAAGGCCAGAGAAGACTCCGGCGGGACATCGGTGCGACCCACCCTGACAAGTTCACTCACCAGCTTGGCAACATGGGCTTTGCTGTGGCCCAGCACATGTGGAGAAAGACGCACATGCCTCTCGTAGTGATCGTCCAGCAGTTCTCTCTTGGAGACTCCTCGAGGGCAAGAGGAGTCCTCTCAGCCAGGATGTTTGAAAATCCCCGCTTTTGTCGCAAGTGAGCACTGTGTGAAACAGGAGAGCGGGCTCTCAGTGTGTGAGCTCAGAGGAAATGCCAAACTCTTGAGAGAGGAATTTCTGTTTAAAAAAAAGAGGCGTTCAAAACTCAGAGCCTGACGACACTCCTCCTCCCTTTTCTCTTAAAGAAACAGACCTCAAAATGGGAAGTGCCTACTGACAGATTGGGCCCTTGACTTAGAGATTTACACAACATGACTAGCTCTAAATACATGCATGGATTGAAAAACCACCCACATGATAAACATTTAAAATGTTAATAATAAAGGGTGCAATATTTAAAGGACAGTTCATCCAAAAACTCAAATCTGTATGAGTTTTTTTTTTCCTGTGGAACACAAAAGGGAATTATTTTTCAATAATACCATCACAAAACTCCTTTAGCAAATTGCTAGGAATAAGTTCGTAGGGGTGTGGCCCCTATAAACTACACAGAAGGTCATTAAGAATGTTTACAGAAACACTGTATACACACACACAAAGTATTTCACACAGCTCTCAGTGAAGTGAGTGTCACAGTAAGAAATCAGTATCTTTGTTGATCCGTTACTGACCCCAAACCTCAGCGTGAGACCACCCCCGGTCACCCCGGACCCTGTGATACTGAACAAGAAACCACTGTCATCTCTCTTATTCAGTCCACAAAATTATTTTATGCTGCCGAATGGACATAAGCCTTTTAATATTATCTTGCTTTATGGACATAAGGTTTTAGAATGGCTTATTCAAAGCTTAGTCAAATACAGCCGAGTGCCCTAATCAGACTATCCCATATGCATAAAGTCCTGTGTTCAGAATTTGAATTTAAGCAAATAAAGTCAGTCAGCACTTCATATCAGACAATTATCAAGTAAGGCACTCAGAGATGCATAACATAGCAGCACCTGGCTAAGTCACACAAACCTGTATGACCTGTCAGAGGATAAACACAGAGACAGGAACTGTTTAGATAACAAAATAAATAGCCTGTTGGGGCTAAGCAGATGACTGAGGAAGGAAGTGATGTTCATGATAGGGAACTTAAAATGGCAACAGACAGGAGGCAATTACTGCTGCTTTTCCGCCATGTACCTTCTTATCAAACTCCTTGTGCTATTTTGATCAGTGTGGCCCTCTCTAAAAATATCAAGCTGTCTAAAGGGTATCAGCAACTACAAAACAACAGATAAATGCACTGATGATTTGCATTTACCATCGAGTTGAATGCAGCTCTCTGCCTGTAAAAAGAATGTCTTGTGGTTAGCATCTGTGTCCTGAGGGAAACAAGCTCTGAGAAACAGTCTCACAATTACATGATTCATAAGACTAAGTCTGTGCATAAGCTTTTGAGCACAACACAAACACTGTCAAAACTTGTTTGTAGCAAGCTATGCTAAGTGCCAAATGCTAATAAGAGAGAAACAGCTGATTTTTTAAGACATTTACGACTCTTGATATATTTAATACTGGTAAATATTTAACAATCAAATATCCAGAGATAAATTTGTGTTATGTACTGTACTCAAATATCCAGAGATATTTTGTGTGTATCTTACCCATTTAAGTCTATGTAAAAAAGCTTTAGCTCTTAGAAACGGTGTGCTATTAAGACTTGAAGACATGTGATCTGTTCACAATGAGCAGCTTATGCAGTGTTTCCAGATGGGTCAGCTTCCTCTGACACATCATGTGAACAAAAGTTTGTTTGGCAGCTTCTGCATCACATTAAGCAATGCAAATATACAGAGGGATATGTTTAGAAATAAAAACCTTCAAAAGTAGGAGAGAAAGGAAGTAAGGGCAAGAGGCAGCCTGTGGCTAGTGGGCAGTTGAAAACCTCACAAACTTTGAGTCTGTTAAGGGTTACATGTGGTCACAGTTGATGGTACACTTAAAGCTGAGGAACACTTGTAGTTACACTGTGATTGCATCAGCCTCCTTCTCTCTGAATGCGAGCATACAGTAGCTCTGCCCCCTAACAGAACCTGCCAAACTAAACAGGCCTCTCAAGAACTTTTATCCAGCTCAGTCAGCATAAAAGACTCTAGACAAAGTGGAGGAAGGGCCCTGAAGCATAATTTGTGCAATTCTCATAGCCTGCTCTCTTCCTGTCAAACCAAATTCACCCATT
>NW_015666573.1:1199293-1215310 GCF_001515625.1 Sinocyclocheilus rhinocerous
ATCCCTCCACACAGTGGCACTCTCACACAGCAAATGGCAGCAGTAAACCCCTTTGAATTGTGATTTACCAACATTAATCTATTTTCAGACTCTTAAATGAAATGTATTTTTCTTGTGCAACTGGTCTTGTGAAAGTTTCTGGTAGAAAATGTTGAAGAATAAATTCACAATGCATGTAAAGATAATTACTTGCGATCACAGCTGCCATGTACGTGTATGGACATTACCACTATTGCTGTATTTAGGACAAAGACTCTGTTCTCTTTTTAAAGAATGTGTTCATCCATTTTTGAGTTAAGATTCCCAGGGAATGCAATAATTGATAAAATGTGTACCTTAAATGCAGTCTAAAGGCCTGTTCATAGGACTATGACTATAAAGTTTTAATAATCATTCTAAGTTTGTGAGAACTGTGAAGTCCAAACCACAGCTGTAATGATAACGGCACATAGGAATGATATCAATGGAATCACTTTCAGAACAATTTTTTTCCAACTCATGAACAGCAAAAACATTGATGGGCAATCTGAATTTATCTGCCTTTAAAGAGCTTGAGCATTTAAAGTGGCAGATGTAACAATTAACATCTCGCTAGCATTGGGTAAGGTGACTTCTTGGACTTCTTACTGTGATCCAGAGTTGGGGTACTCAATGTCGGACTCTGAATCAAGTCCAGACTTGAGTCCAATTGACCCTTCACCAGGAGATTGATTGACAGCTAGGCAATCTGACCAATCATAATGCAGAATCTGCCATTTTGTCTTACAAACAAACCAGACAGGAGAGTAGATTAATGTCAGTGTACTTGAGCTTGAGAGTGTGTTGACATCTTTCCACGGTTAAACAAGATAACTTATGATGTTCATTCATGTTTATTTTGTGCTATAATTAATAAAGAGGAAGAGATGATCAGATCACTTGCCACTTGAACTGAGGCGCTACAGCAGGGGTGTCAAACTCAATTCTTGGAGGGCCAGAGCCCTGCAAAGTTTAGATTCAACCCTAATTAAACACACCTAATCCAACTAATCAAGTCCTTCAGGCTTATTTGAAAACTACATGCTATGTGTGTTGGAGCAGGGTTGGAACAAAACTCTGCAGGGCTCCGGCCCTCCAGGAATTGAGTTTGACACCCCTGCACTACAGCGATCTGTCCCAAAACATTAAAGAGCCACAAAACGGTATTTATTGTTTGAATTTCTTAAAAAATGACCAAATTTGAAAGCTGAGACTTTGTTTCATACCAAAAGTAACCTGCTCTGTCTTGTCTGTTGGTGCATTGTCAGTGTCCTCTTTGCTCCGCTATATATTTTTCACTGCGTGAGAACATGATGTGTGGCATAAGAGCGCCATGAATTGTCGGACTCAGCAACAGTAACTAAGGGGGGCGGGTCTTTGTGAAGGGTCAATTATGAATTAACTTAGACTTGTCACACTCTCTGTTAAATTTTTACTCAAACTTGACGTAGACATTTTGGACAAAATTTTTCTGAGTACAGTCAAGTCCATGTAATGTAACAACATAAATTTAAGATAACAAGACATTAAGAAATGTCTCCCACTTGAACTTGATTGGTTAAGGACTTGGACTTGACTCAAAATGGACTAAGACCCAACACTACTGTGATCTTGAATTCACATCACTGCACCTTCTGCTGTTGAACTTCGACACTATCAGTTCATTACTGATCTTGTGCACTGATCTGAAAAGTGAAAACCCTCAAATTAGCTCTAACTCTTGCAGATCCCACATTTTTGGACAACCTTTGCCCAATTCGCTCCTCAGATGTCTCTTAGGTTTCCTTTATGTGTGTCCTTTCACAAATTACCACTTCTCCTTGTGAAAGCTCCAGTGACTAAACAGCTTGTCCTCCAAATGGAAATCAAAAATAGAAATGGGGGAAAAAAACAATCTTTTTTCAGGGTTTTGGTTCATAGACAGAGCAGACAGAAAAATAGTCACAAACAAAATCTCACACTTTCAAGAGCCCTCCAAAAATATCTTCTGTAAAATAATGGAATATTTCCAATTTATGTGTTGCTTGTTTTTGTCCATATTTTTCTGAAAATTTATTTTTGAATGGCCATCAATAGAAAAAAAGAAGGATTCTTTTTGGCATCTATTTACTGGCATTAAGACATCAACCAGCAGAGAGTCGTTTGAAGATAACCTGCCAAACCTTGACTCCTTGGCTCAAACAAACAGCAATGTTTTCACAGAACAGTAGCATTTAGACTTTTTGGAAAATGTGTTAACTGAACTCTGTAGCTTACTTTGTCCTAGCTCAGTTTAATTAAGTATTGTACACCTTTAAGTAGAGGTGCAAACTTTATTTATATTACTTGGCATTTCCCAGTGGCGTGCACGGACATGCATACACACACTCAAATGCGCGAATACAAAACAGCGTAAGCAAAATGGGAAATATTTCTCTTGCAATGCAAAATAAATACACTAGGGAAAGAAAAGAAAACTGCTTCAAGCTCCAGTGTGGGGGAAATCCACACACCTGACTCAAGATACACACTGTAGCATCGGAAAAGCACTTGCCATCTGTTTACAGTAGTCCCCCCCCTATTACATTGTGCAACGATGCTCCAAAGATATATGTTAAAGAGCTGACGTTTAACCTGTATTATGTATGACTTTCCATGCAAATGTTACAGCACATAGAGAAAGAAACCTTTGATCAATGCTCTTATTTGGTGATAGTGGGGCTGTAGTATTAAGAATGGATTGAGAAGCAATTCAGTCCATTGAATTAAGATTTTAGAACAGACTGGTTTTTATTTTGGTAATAGTGCTGCAGTCTTCTGAGGCGTGCTCTCTACAAATGTTGCTCTTTGACCTTGATGACTGGTTTACTATTGTGTTAAATGATATATTGGTCCCCTCCAGATTTGAGCAGGTAGTAATAGATTATTGTAAAACCTTTAGTTTTCCAATTACAGCTCCATTTCTTACCGATAAATTAGCATTGATGTGTCTGAATTGTGAGTATTGAATAAGCTGGAGAGACATCATTCAGCGCCTGCTGAAGGAGTTATTCAGGACAAGAGGAGTTTAAAGATGTAAAACATGCTCTCCCACTTCTTTGATGCTGTGATTCATTCTTTATATCTTCGTCTCTGTCTTTCGGTTCCCATGGTTCAGCTGCCCTCTTCAGGCATTAGGAATTTCCAAATACATATTACAAAATATTTACACAAGACCATTTCCAGCTTACGGCAAACAGCCTCGGCACTCATTTGAGATTTTGAATTCATCAATACATACAGCACCAAGCCTTCAGGCTCAGTAAAAAGGCAAAGGTATTACTACGAAATTGCAGATAAATATTTATTTGAAAATACCTCAGCAGTGGCAGTCAGTACAGACAGTGTGTATTGTTCACAGGGATCTCTGCCTTGATGAGGGAGTAAAAAAAAAATCACCAAGAAGATGGTTTGACTGAATAACAATACAATGGCTGCCTGATATGAGAGCGGATTTAGCCTGCAGGAAGCATGAGCAGACTGTAAACACACATCTGAGACGTTCTTCTGACAGAAAAGCAAACAGTTTAAAGTGTGGGATATTACAGAGGTATTAGATCCAGTTGAACCACACTCAGATCATTTTACGGAGTTCAAATTACCATAAAGAGCTGGCTAGGAAGCTAAAAAAGAAACAATGCTAGATTTATTGCATTGGTAAATGTAGAGGCAAACATTTTTGATACAGGTGATAACATAAGGGCATGTCAAAAAGTTACTATATTATTTTGATTCAGTAAAATGGCTGCTGGTTTATGTTTAGCAAACCTGCCGACTCAAAGGAGACAGCAGCTTGTCCCACACCTCCAGTTGTATGATAGCCCTGCCTAAAGGACACATGGTGGCCCTTATATCCAGTAATTTCCCCTCAAAGTTAATGCCTGACCCATTAGCCTCCTCCCTCACAAAGCCCTGTGGGTTCTTTTGATAGTACATTTCTTTATAAAGGGCCTGGTCACACTCCTTTCCTTTCGGGTAGATGCCTACTGCAAACCAATTCTTATACAGATTGTAGTCCCAGGGGACAGAAAACATGAAGGCCAGGGTCTCAGTGTAGTCATTTCTGCTTCGCTCGAACAGGTCGTAGGTCATAACCCCCACGCTGCCAGTGGCCTGAGCGCTGGTCTTGCTGAAAGTGCATACTTCAGTCTTGAGGGGGCGCACTGTGGGCTGAGGTGGATTGGAGGTTTCACCACTCTCAAGATAGACCCTGTGGGATTTATATGGATGAATCATAAAGATGCACATATTTACGGCTACACAAAATGCACATTTAAATGGATAGTTCACCACCCCAAGTTCAAATTTTGTTATCGTTTAATCACCGTAATGTTGTTCCAAACAAGTATGCCTTCTTTCTTCATTGGAACACAAATTATGATATTTTGAATAATTGTTTTTTTGTCCATAAAATTAAATGAAAGTACAGTAAATGGGGTCCAAAACATTTTATGGAAAAAAAACACTAAAGCATTTTTCAAAATGTCTTTTATGTTCCATAGAAGAAAGAAAGTCATACAGGTTTGGAATGACATTAGGGTGAGTAAATGGTAACAGAATTTCCTAAATGCATTTTATACTCCTTTACTTAAATATATATATGTACATGTTACACATATAGAAGTTTAGAGACAAAGTTTTAGTTTTGAATGCTTGGTTTAACATTAGTTTTGCTTCTGGTTGTAGTCTCACTTTGGGTTGAGGAGGCAGTAGTTGTTTGTCAGGTTGGTGATCTCTATGGTTGCATGTCTCTTGCTGCTCACGTTGGCAGCGGCAGCCTCAGCAGACTCAGTCATGATGGTGCACGATAGATCTGACTGATGGCTGAAACGGAGAGAAGTAGAGAGGAGAGGGATGGTGTGAGAAAAGAAGTATGTACCTCACAGTAAAAAGAAGTGGAAATGCAGTTTTGTTTACACTGCAGTGAAAATAAAATAACTTTTCTCTTTTTCTTTGATATAAAGTTTGCTATCACAAGTTAATTGTCCTCTGTTTGAACTGGTGTATTTGAATTCAGTATTTTATTCCTGAAAAAGATTCTGTACTGTCTGGTGTGTGTGTATGTGCATACACTTCAATATAAAACATAGAAGCATTAGATTAAAGTTCACATATTGTCAATGTTGTCAATGATATCTAGGGAATAAACAGGGTCACAGTATATACACGTAAAGAGCATGCCCCACTTCAAAAAGCATTGTGACTGTAGCAGTCTTCAATTTTATAATGCATTGCTTTTAAAGGAAACAAAGAGTGTGAAATAGAGTTGCCCAATTGTCCATAACTGAATAAACTGCCTTGCAATGTTATAATTTTAGTATGGAAATAAAAGGATACATTAGAATGTATTTTTGATTATTAAGTTATGATTATTAAGCATATTTCGTCTCAAGGAGAATGAAGGCTTACCTCTGTGGTACTCCGGAGTGTATGTGTGTGTGTGTTGCTCAGTAACAGTGCGTTCCGAAAGAGTCACTGCGTTTTTACTTTGACTCTCTTTCCCAGTCTTCATGATCAGCAACAAGAACAGTACATACCCACATGCGAAAAAAAGTATGCTTACTCAAATTTAGTGTACACCCTCTTTACACACAAACATGGAGATGCACACACATAACAGCTTAAGAGGCATCACTGACATTGGTGGGAAAATGTTTGGAACAGTTCCACACCCAAAACTAGTCGTTAGATTTGTTAGACCAGAACAGTGACGTGGCATGTACAGATCTGTCTCAGAAATGACTCTGTTTTTAAGGGCTTTAAACAAGATTCAAACAAGTAGGTATGGTAGCATTTACAGGAATACATTTTAGGTGAGGTTTCCTGATAATTAATTATAATTAGTCTTTGTTGTGTTTAGTACAGTAATAATAGTATTTTGAAACGATTTGGATGGGAGTGTTTGAGTTGTAATATGTTTTGAATAATGAGTCTAGAAATATTCTCACTTCATTTCCTGCTTGAACCATAGTGGGGAAAATAGTTGTTCATAGAAAAAAAATAGGCAACAGTTTGTGTGCACACACACACACACACACACACACACACACACACACACACACACATATATTCTTTATTTTGATAGGATAGGTTAACATTTGTTTATGGTTCATAGTTTTAAATTGCTTAATTTTATGTTATTTATTTGATGTTTCCTATAAGAAATGTATGTGAAAAGCAAAGGGCAGCTTGTAGAACATGACGCTACAGCAATGACAAGGTCGTGGGTTTGATTCCCAGGGAGTGCATACATTTATACTTTATACATTTTATTTATGAATTTAATTAATGTGTACTAATTATGTATCATTTATGAATGCAATAAGTCTCTTTAAATAGAAGCATCAGCCAAATTATCATCTCATTTTATATTATATACTATAGTGCAGACACAGAAGCAAACATAAGTATTCAAAACAGTCTTTTTCTTTTTTTATTTAGGCACAATTTGAGAATTTACAGTCAGAAAATTGGGCAGCATAAATGCAGGTATTAATACAGACATAAAAAAGTGACATCAACATTTGAAAGCACAATAGCATGTGCATGATGACTTATTAAATGATGACATTTAATAAGCATATGATCAAATTTGTTTATTATTTAGCCCATCTTATCATAGACCTCTAGCTTAATAATAGCCTTGCCCACAGTAGACATGGTGGCCCTTAAGTCTATTTTCTTTCCTCTGTGGATGATTCCAGATCCCCCTGCATCTGCACGGGTGAACTGACTGAAGTCCTTCCCCTCATACATGTGCTTGTACAGGGCCTTGTCACATCCACGGCTGCTCTCAAACAACCCAATGCCCATCACGTTCTTGTAGAGGTGGCAGTCGAAGGGGACAGAGAACAGAACGGCCATGCGCTCAGTGCACATACGGTTCTGCATGTGGAAGAGGTCATAGGTCAAGATGCCCACAGCCCCGGTGGCAGTGTTGTCATCCTTAGTGAATGAGCAAACCTCGGTCTTGGCGGTGCGGATGGTGGGTTGGAGTGGATGGTAACTGAACCCACTGGACATGTACACTCTGAGAGAGGTTTATAGTTAACATTGGTCAATAATATTTTATAGATATGTACATTTACAATACATAACAGAGAGTAAATGAAAGGGATTTGCCCTACACTGTAAAAAATGATGTGATCTATAAGTCATAGTAACGTGTTTTTTTCATTACTTTAACTTATCAAAATAATTGAACCAATTACAGTGTACAACTGAACACAATTCAATTCTTAAAGTCACTACTCTTCATTTTTAATTGCATTTTTAAAGAGTTTTCCTGATTTATCACTCGCTAAAGAGATTTTGTCAGTAACTTAATTTAAACAATTGCAAGTGAAGGCATGACTTTCCCCTTACTTTGGATTGATAAGGCAGTAAATGCTGCTAACATTGTTGATCTCCACTGTACAGTTCCTATTAGTGTTTATAGTTGCTGACACGGCTTCTGCGTTCTGCATGTTGGCACTGCTTCTGTGGGGGTCATGAAAGAGAAAAACATATTTTAAGAAAAGACTGGAAAAAATGTTTTGAAAAGAAAATTGCATTCAGCAAAGTACTAAAGGGACAGTTCATGTAAAAAATATGTATATATATCTGTTATATGTAAAAATGTGTGTCTATATATATGTACTATACATATACATATATATATATATACGTGTGTATACATATACATTGAAAGTGGATGGGGACTGGCTGTTGTCTCTATTCACTTACATTGTATTTAAAAAATGCAACTTGGATATTCTGCTACATAATTATTCTTTTAAAGCAAATTAATTGTATAGCAAACACTACAGCATTTGAATCAAATAAATTTGATTAACATGCAGCTCAACATTTACACACAAATCCAGGCAAAGCCTAATCTGTCGTCTTCTCAGAAACTAGCCGCTAAATGTGACAGCAGGTAGACAGATGAGTGTTTTCTACAGTTTTAGCACAGTCGCTAAAAGATCTCAAATAACAGGCCTGACAGCATGTCAGAATATGGATAGCCACTTGCAGGCTCCATATGGCTCAGAGAACTGAACTGTTAGCAGAGACAAACAGTGATGCAGTGAGCTGAGGATCATGACATGCACCAGCAGACACAAGCAACGAGACTTTTTACCATCGTTACAGTGCAGATGAATTAAGGGTTAATGCTCATTTCTGTATTTAAGATAAAGGCTTTTTTTACCTTTTGTTTTTACAGCGCACACATGGAACTTATCACAAACTGGTTAATAAATACCTGACAGTTTCCTGCTAGTAAGAGAGGTTGCTGCTGCTGAGAGAATTGTGGGTTTGCTGCTCCTCTGTTTCAGCGTAGATGAACAAAGTGGTGGGTGAATGACAGAAACACTCGTAGACACACAAACACCTGTTTGACAAACACAGGCGTGTCCCCTTCTTTCCCCTCCAATGCTGACAGGAAGGGGGAAAAAAACGGCAGAAACATTTGTGGGAGAGTTTGATGGGAGTTGACGCAGTTAGACTGACTAACTGCTTTCATAAATCTTCAATCACATAGCTCCATTTAGAGAATTCATGGGCACACAGCCAATAAAAATGCCAGGAAAACTCCATCATGACAAGAGGCATTTTGTAACAAAAACAACAAAAAAATTACTGACTAATTCTGTAACTATTCATATTTTAGTAGGTAGATTATCGATGCAGTGCTAACGAAAAAATGACATAATGAAATGCCTTGTTGGTTACAGTGCAAATATTGAACTTAAAATGAATGATGAATAGTACCAAATCCACCAACGCCCAAAACCTTTGTGAAAAGTGATACGCAATAAGAGAGGACTTAAAAACAATGTAAGGGCACTAGGAGATTATAGCACACTTGTGTATTATTTGCACTAAAGTACATCTTATCAAAGCATGTTAGAGTGTCTCTCTCCTAAGAGTGACAGTGTGTGATTGAACATGTCATGGTCCGATGAAGCAAGAGAGCGAAAGCACACAGTCACTCCCTTAGCGCTGACAAAACTGATGAGTCCCTCTGCATGTACAGGCATTTCCCCTTCATTCCAGCACACTTTTCAAAACTCACTCACACCTAGAGACTTGGTAGGAATGTGCAGAAATGTATTCAGGAATTCTCCCACATCTGACTGAAAGTTCAGGGCCCTTATTCATTTTCCTACAGGGGGCAGCAAATATACACCTATTCACCCCATTAATCCTCTTCTAATTATGAAATCCTTAATCTAAGAAACATTTTACATGCTTTTTTTTCAGTTTGATGAAATTAATTATGCATATATTTTAAAACAAATGCTAAGTGAGCTATGCTATGTTTTTCTTTAAAGGGATAGTTCACCCAAAAATGAAAATTCTCTCAATAATTTAAAAAGTGACCTTTCTATTAAAGTGACGTGACATGTGGCCAAGTATGGTGACCCATACCATAAATGAATTAGTGCTCTGCATTTATCCCATCCAAAGTGCACACACACAGCAGTGAACACACACCCACCGTGAACACACACCCGGAGCAGTGGGCAGCCATTTTTTGCTGCGGCGCCCGGGGAGCAGTTGGGGGTTCGGTGCCTTGCTCAAGGGCACCTCAGTCGTGGTATTGAAGGTGGGAGAGAGCGCTGTACATTCACCCCCCCCACCTGGATAGTTCACCCAAAAATGAAAATTCTCTCAATTCCCTTTCTATTAAAGTGACGTGACATGTGGCCAAGTATGGTGACCCATACTCGGAATTAGTGCTCTGCATTTATCCCATCCAAAGTGCACACACACAGCAGTGAACACACACCCACCGTGAACACACACCCGGAGCAGTGGGCAGCCATTTTTTGCTGCGGCGCCCGGGGAGCAGTTGGGGGTTCGGTGCCTTGCTCAAGGGCACCTCAGTCGTGGTATTGAAGGTGGAAGAGAGCACTGTACATTCACTCCCCCCCCCACAATCCCTGCCGGTACGAGACTCGAACCCGCAACCTTGGGTTACGAGTCCGACTCTCTAACCACTAGGCCACGACTTCCCCATTTACTCACCCTCATTCATGTTCTGTAGAAGAAAGAAAGTCATACAGGTTTGAAATGACATGAGGGTGAGTACATGATGACAGAATTTTCATTTTTGGTTTTAAGCTTTGCTAAAAGTACATTTAAAGATGAGTATATTTAAATGTGTTAGTATGAATTATAATGAATCAATCTGTTTATAAATGCTGCTTCATAGTAGTCCCTATAAGCCATTGATTTATTTTTCCTGTCTTTAGAGTAATCAAGTATCCAATAAAATGCTTGATTCACATTCTCTCCACCAGCCGAGGTAATTCAGCATCGGCTGAATCTTTTCAAAGGAAATCAAAAGCTAACCTTATGATTAGATGTATTTCAGTGTAAAGTCCACATCCCATTACCTGAGCCAATGGAGGCTCTCTAAATGCATAGAGCTGCCATGTGTCTGAAGGGCTAAAGATTAATCCCTGGAGCCTATGGAGCTATTCACAGGTAGGGCCTTTCAGATGATGGACTAATAGCTATCGTTCTTGGGTTTGTGTGAAAGTGTGTGGTGGGTGGTTATGCAAACAGAAGTGATTACACACAGTCAGGCTGAGGTGTGTGTGTGTGTGTGTGTAGGGGGGTTGGAGTTGCCGGTTGATTGATTGTTAAGGGGGGCGGGAGGTTCCGCACGCTCACTTTGTGATGAATAGGCTGTCAGATGCCCTTTAAGTGATTACACCAAACGGGAAAATATTAAACGTCCATTACGGAGGGATTATATATGCTGCCACTCCGCAGGTGAGAGGCGAATGAGGGAGAAAAAAGACAGTGATGCGGGGATGAGAAAAAAGGACAGGTGCTCAAGCTACGTATTTGTTGTTTCACGCCCGACTAATGTTTTTCTGTTTATTCTCCACAATGACCAAATCACAGGCATTAATCTCATTTTGAGAGCACTTGAGGTGCATATTTTGTGTGTGTCGTGTATCTCTGATGCTTTAATTTGACTGGGCATGTTACCGCATCCCCATATTCAAATTAGCTGAGATAAAGAGCATTTCCAGAGATTCAGTGAGGGCCTGGGGCTGGGAACGTGTGAATATTTATCTTTTATTTAATGATGATTTGTGCGGTGTGCCCTTTAATTCCTCTGCATTAACTAAGATTAATAAATGCTGTAGAATCGATAGGGTGGAGTGCGACATGAATACATTTGCGTCCTCTTCAGGTAGCAAGAGTGAGACTGCTACCTGCAGGAATTATTTAAACTCACTTGTCAAACAGACAGAAGCCTGAGAAATAGTGCTGTCCTTGAAGGTATGCAGGATTTTATTGGATAGTCAAGAACTTACAATTTTTGGTCAAACTAGTTTAGATCCTGTCGAGAGTGGGAAAATTGTAATGTTTCATCATGTGAATTTAAAATATTTAATTAATAAATAAATAAATAATTGAAAGGGGTTAAAGTTGAGTAATTCATCTGAATAAACCAAACTGGAAAATTGATAAAAAGGTTAAGTATTTGTCAAATATGCACAGAGAATTATGATGTGAGGTTGCGTGTGTGATTTCAATATATCTTAATTTTTTATTAGTTCTAGAATTAAACATTTATATCTCTTGTGGTATCTATTGCTTCAGAAATGTATCAGTTTAATTCAGTAAAATGCTAATTTTTCCAAAAAACATTTTTCGTTTTGTATTCTGCCTCATGAAGTGACAGCCACTCCACAAGTCTTTCTTTCTTTTTCTTTCTTTCTTTTTTTTTCTCTTTCTTTCTTTCTTTCTTTCTTTCTTTCTTTTTAATTTGACTGGGCATGTTACTGCATCCCCATATTCAAATTAGCTGAGATAAAGAGCATTTCCAGAGATTCAGTGAGGGTCTGGGGCTGGGAACGTGTGAATATTTATCTTTTATTTAATGATGATTTGTGCGGTGTGCCCTTTAATTCCTCTGCATTAACTAAGATTAATAAATGCTGTAGAATCGATAGGGTGGAGTGCGACATGAATACATTTGCGTCCTCTTCAGGTAGCAAGAGTGAGACTGCTACCTGCAGGAATTATTTAAACTCACTTGTCAAACAGACAGAAGCCTGAGAAATAGTGCTGTCCTTGAAGGTATGCAGGATTTTATTGGATAGTCAAGAACTTACAATTTTTGGTCAAACTAGTTTAGATCCTGTCGAGAGTGGGAAAATTGTAATGTTTCATCATGTGAATTTAAAATATTTAATTAATAAATAAATAAATAATTGAAAGGGGTTAAAGTTGAGTAATTCATCTGAATAAACCAAACTGGAAAATTGATAAAAAGGTTAAGTATTTGTCAAATATGCACAGAGAATTATGATGTGAGGTTGCGTGTGTGATTTCAATATATCTTAATTTTTTATTAGTTCTAGAATTAAACATTTATATCTCTTGTGGTATCTATTGCTTCAGAAATGTATCAGTTTAATTCAGTAAAATGCTAATTTTTCCAAAAAACATTTTTCGTTTTGTATTCTGCCTCATGAAGTGACAGCCACTCCACAAGTCTTTCTTTCTTTTTCTTTCTTTCTTTTTTTTTTCTTTCTTTCTTTCTTTCTTTCTTTCTTTCTTTCTTTCTTTCTTCCTTCTGTGCTACAATCACGCTTGCTCATGTTTGCTGTTTATGTAGTTTAGTTGTCATATTTGGGACAATTGTCTTTTTCCTTTCTCTGTCTTTCTTTTCTTTTCTTTTTCTTTTTTTTTTGTCTATGGTTCCACAAGTCCCTATCTCCCTCATTCCATTTATCTTTAAAAATGTCTTTTACCGTTCCTGTTTGTCTTATTCTCTCTTTCTGTAAGATTCTGTCATGTTTTGGTTCAGCTACCTCTGATTGCTCCCCCAAAATTGGCTCTAGTGTCTCTATTCTTTAAAGCCAGTGCAGTTATCATACCATTGTTTCCCTCCTATTCGTCTCTTCCTTTTGTTCTTCTGTCAGTGTTGCTCCTCTTGGTTTGTCAGGAGGACAGTTCCTTTGTGTTACCGTGGCTATTATGCTGTCCTCTACAGCATTTATAAAGTAAACACTGAAACTTTGCTTAAAGGAATAGTTCAATCAAAAATGAAATAAATTGTCATAATTTTCTCACCCTCATTGTTTCTTGGAACACAAAAGAGCTATTTAGCAGAACGTCCAAGCTGCTCTTTTCCATACAATAAAAGTGTCAGCTGTCACTGGTCTATACACATTCAATGTATAAGTTTGGACATTCTGCTAAATATCTCTTTTTGTATTAAAATAAAAATTAGGAGTTAAATCATTTTGTTTACTTGACAAATTACAGAATCACTCAATAATGATATTTTATTTATATAAATTTGTACTATTAGTATTACTATGTATTTTATAACAATATTTTTTCAGCCTTTGAAAAGTATTCAATTCAATATTACAACTGGACCTCATATGCTAAACAACAATCAATAATATTTTTGGGTAACATATTTTAATATTTCAGAACACCATTATTAATTTGGTAACACTTTACAATAGGGTTCCATTAGTCAGTGTTAATGTGTTAACTAACATGAACAAACAATGAACAATACATTTATTACAGTATTTATTCATATTTGTTAATGTTAGTTAATGAAATACAGTTGTTCACTGTTTGTTCATGTTAATTCACAGTGCATTAACTAATGTTAACAAACACAACTTTTAATTGTAATAATGTATTAGTAAATGCTGAAATTAACATTAACTAAGATTAATAAATGCTGTAGAAGTATTGTTCATTCTTAGTTCATGTTAACTAAATTAGTTAAATAATGAACCTTATTGTAAAGTGTTACCATTAATTTATTAGGAAAACTTTTGTGAATATGTAGCCTATATTTAATTATACGGTGTCATATCAACAACAAGTATACAGTCTGATGTCTCTTAACCTGAAGCCTATTTACAGTAATGGTCCCCATTTATTTTGAACTGAAAAATGACTCACGGTTTAGTAAGAGAGTCAGTTGAGAACTCAGCAACAGCTTTTAATGATTCACTGAATGAGTGAGTTTGATTTAAATTGCTTTAGATTTCAATTGTTTGATTTCAAGAATCGTTTTTGACTGATTCACTACAAAGAAGAGGGTTCGATTTTGTTTTCTCTTGATCACGGGAAGAACTCCACACAGGGACGGTGTCCTCAGAATCTTCAAAGTTTATTAAAGGTAGACACATTTATATACTGTGGTTCTCAAGCGATGTTACATGATTTAAGGAAATATTACCTTGGGTACAATAACATAACTTATAATTCATGAGAGTGGTTGCTGCTTAAGAGCTTTTTTTTTTGAAGAAAGAGAGCAAAAGGTTACACAACACAAAATGTGACACAAAACTTCCTGAGCAAAAGTCACATGACAGATGGTAATTGGTGGTGATGACTAACAATAAAAAAAAAAAAAAAAAAGTATAGATCATCATAGGTGTGGTTATCTGAGGCCCTTTTGTTATTTTTTCACATGGCTTGTGCTTTGTTCAGCAAACATTTTCCAGACTGTCACCAGTGTTGCATGTGTGACCATTTTAGTCACCTCCTGCAGTATGAAGACTGAATGAGCATCAGTAAATGATGACAGAATTGTTAGAAAACCATAATGAGAAAAAAAAAGTGTTGAGTGAAAGGAGACAGAAAGGAAAGTGAAGAGAGGAAGATAAATCAATACTTTCTTGTCTTGCACTCCAGTTAGCGTGCATACATGGGACATTTCCTTACCTTATATGTTCTCTCATGCCTCTCTGCTCCATCATCCCTGATTCACTCTCTTGCTTTTCCTCCACAGACATATCCTCTCATCCCTCCTTTATAAGAAAAATAATCCCAATGATCAGAAAACCAATGGAAAACCTTTCTTTGTAAACACACAGCCATTCAATAGGAGGCCAGGTATTCTATTGGGAATTCATGACAGGTGTGTGTGTGTGTGTGTGTGGTGATTACTAAGTAAGTTGTGTGTGCACATGTTCTATATTTGACTTCTGAGATCCTGAGTGGCTTAGAATCAATTATAAGTCTTATTGCCGTCCTGTCTTGTCACCCCTCATCTCCAACATGCGCATGCGTCATCCCGGTATCGACCGAGGGCATGAACGCCCACGTTTGTGTTCGTACGTGCACATTTTATTCGATTCCTCCCACTCCCACCAGTGCAATTAAGCGTTGTGCTCAATGGACGAGGGGATCAAAGGTATGACAGTTCTCTTTTGACTGCAGATGAATGCGGAGCGAAGGCACAAACAGACCAGTGTGAGTCTGATTATGGATTTTTGCCCCCTGTTCCCACTCTTTCTCGCCTGTCGCTCCCATCGCAGTGTGTGCAAGTGTTTAGGAGTACGCATATCTCTGCGGAGTGTGAGAGTGTGTGTCTCAGCAGAGTGAAAGTGTGTGGTGTGACAGGCCGTGGCCTTAAAGAGAGCAGTGTCCTTTCCTTTCCTCAGACTGATCCTAAATCATCAGCTGACACTTTAAAAGGCCACCACACAGCTTTTTACTCTGTCTCTGTCACTGTACATGAGTCCTGTGTGTGTATGTGAGAAGAGGGACACATGAGACTGCCCATCTTTGTGTTCCATTATACACAGTTGTGTATTCATTTACATACCCTATCCAAAATACAATAAAAACAGTAATATTGTGAAATATTACTACAGTTCAAAAGAACTGTTTTGTGTTTGAATACATTTAAATATGTAATTTATTCCCGTAATGGCAAAGCTGAATTTACAACAGTACTACAGCAATACGACATTAATAATTATGTTTCAAAGTTGTAAATAGATTATTGGAGAACATTTTACAAGAAAATACTATTTCAGTTTTTCTACTTTATATCTTTTAATTCAACGTTACTTTCCTACACCTGCCATTTCTTTGTAAGTAACTGTGAAATTTACTAATTACACCAGTTTTTAGTGTGTGTATATGTATATGTGTATGTATATATATACATATATATATATATATACAGTATATATATATATA
>NW_015666573.1:1215487-1223365 GCF_001515625.1 Sinocyclocheilus rhinocerous
CCAGCCGATGGAGCCCCCTCCAGCAGCCAGTGCTGCGCGAGTCGTGTGAGTTCGGTGACCTGGGCACGGGCCGGCAGACGGGGCTTGTACTCTCACCGGTCTTGAGTCCCACGGAGGAGCTCCGGAGGCGGGAACCGGCGAACATTTAAAGAAAACTTTAATAAAATAAACAAAAACAAAATGAAAGTAAAGTGGCACCCCCTCGCGGACGACTGCCGCACACAAAACACAAAATTATTTTTCTATATTTTTTCTTATTTCTGCACTATTTACAATTTTATCATAGATTTGTGCATCTAAGATTCTTAATTCGTTAATATTAGACTCAAATATGAATTATGTAATGAATAAAGAGCAGCAAAAACTGAAAAGATCAACAAAAGGTAATATAATATTCTGTTTGCTGTCAAAGTGAGTGAGCGACATTTAGATGCCCAGTGCAAGCTTTAAGAGCGGCCTGCTTTTGACTCAAACACATTCAGCTCTCCAATTTAAGCTTGACACTGATAATGTAGCTAGTATGCTGATAGAATAGAGAGAACTCTGGCCTACACAATGAATTTGAAATGAAAATCTAATATTTTTTTGGGGATCTGTGGTGCCTCATAATTTTGTACCTTTATCTCTGCTGTCATTTAAAAAAAAAGTGCCAAAAGCTCAAAAAAATTAAATGAAAAAGAAAGTGTCACTTTTACCCAGTCTCCTTGAAAATTCCTTTTTCACATCATGTCTCAGACTTCTCCCTGAGATTAGTGACATCAGTTCAGCAAGTCCTAAAACTCCTTTAAAAACGTGCAGAAAAGACTTTTCAGGAGAAGTTCATCCATTCCACAGTTCATCCACTGTCACTCTTCACACACATGCACAGGCAAACATCTGCTCGAGTAAATGTGTAATGTCAGTATGAATGACATTGTAAATAAATGTAATAAAATTGTAATTAAACTTTCTTAAGATAAAATTTTAGTGACGCTTGCCTTTTGCAAAAGTCATTGCCACAATGCTATACCTGTAGCTTCCGACTGAAATAAAGTGTCCATGTAAACGTGGCTAATGATACCTTATATAAGAGAGGCACGTATTCTTGAACTATAACTGTAAAGCTGCTTTGAAACAATTTGTATTGTATAATGTGCTATTTTAATAAAGATGACTTGTCTTAAATAATCTGCAAGATGTATAGCCTTTTTTTTAAAACAAAGTAATAGAGGTAAAATGTGATTTTTATGTTTTTGTAAAAAAATCTTATATTCACCAAGATTGCATGCTGATACTGATTTGGTCCTCAAGAAACATTTCTTATTATAGTGAATAGTTAATTTTGTTTGTATAGTCTTTTTCAAAATAACTACTGTTTTACAGCATCTTTATGACATGAGAGACAACTAGTTGTCCAATGCAGTTCTGTTCACACAGGACATGCTAACCAGCTCACTCTCAAAATACAGGTATATTCACCCAAAAATGTACCGAATTTTCATTTGTGGCTGAACTATCCATTTACATTTGAATGAAGTCGGTTTGGGTTATTGAATGCAATGTCACTCCTGATTTTAACCAAACTGTGTGTGAACCTAATAGTGCTCTAAAACAAGGCTGACAACTGTATTCTGCAGCTGTGTGAATGCAGGCTTGGTAAGTTGTAAACCGGGCCCTAAACAACTGTGAAAACATGAGGGAATTGAATGAGGAACTGTAGCAAATTAGCTCAAAAGGGAAATGTATATAAATAATTACAATTAATTATAATTAATTAAAATTATTTACCACAGCTGCCAGTAGTAACTGTAGCAGAATTAATATTACAGTCAACCAATCTGTTCGTCCAATGAACATTCAGTATAATTTCATATCATCTCTAAGAAAGCATATTTTCGTGGCCACAGAAAATGACTTTCTTACCGTACTAATGCATTAGAGCATGTAGCTATAGATCGGATCGTTAAAGAGACAAGCAGTGACAGAACCAGAAACTCATGTAATTTGTGCTCAAAAGTTTTATTAACTAAACACTAAAACATTACTAAACAAACAAACACTCATACATGGGTGGAGTTGCAGTGGATGACTGAAACCGTTAGAGAAACCAGAGAATGCAGTGATGGAAAATGAGTCAGTTAACCACCTGAGTGAAACCATCAGCACTGTTTTATAACGGGGTCTACAGCTTATACTAAACCTCTGTTTCGTTTAGTTAAATGTACGATACTTACATTGCCTTGGCTGTTGAACGAGCACCCGGATGCAGTCTCAGATGAAAGTGTTGATGGTCTGGAGGTTCGGTGGTACAGGAGTCGTGATCACGTCCTTCTGGGTTTGAAGAGTGATGAACTCCAAAAGATGTTATTCTGACTCGGTGTTGGTCGGGAAAGTTTTCTCCCAGATGGAAAGTGAAGGCATGGCTGTAGTTGAGGCCTGCCAGGCACGGCTGTGCTGGCCCCGGGAGTGTGATAAGAGCAGAGACAAGAGACAAAAGCCAAAAAACAAAAAAGCCCAGGTGGGTCACTGATGTGAGGCCTTATAAATTCGATGCAGGTCACACCTCTGGAGCCAATAAGGAATGGCACCTTTGGAAGGAAATTTTACGATCCTTTGTCTCATGGTGTTTTGCATATGTAATAGGATTGGATACAAACTATTAAAGATTCTTAGAACACTAATATGTTGCATAGGTATCAACATATAATATACACTCTCATTTAAATCATCAGAATACGAATTCATAGAGACCAAACATGGTATAAGTGAGGTGATATTAACTAGATATACATGATAGAAAGGTCACAAAAACTGTCTATGAATTAAAGGGGTCCTGTTATGCTCTTTTACAAAGTCTTGATTTTGTTTTGGGGCAGTACTAGAACAGGCTCTCATACTAGGTTATTCGAAAAACACATTATTTTTCACATATTTTACATTATTACAACACCTCTCTCCCCAGTCTGGCATGAACGGCACGAATAGTTCCTGTATCAAATGAAGGCCCAGAGACAAAAGCCAAAAAACAAAAAAGCCCAGGTGGGTCACTGATGTGAGGCCTTATAAATTCGATGCAGGTCACACCTCTGGAGCCAATAAGGAATGGCACCTTTGGAAGGAAATTTTACGATCCTTTGTCTCATGGTGTTTTGCATATGTAATAGGATTGGATACAAACTATTAAAGATTCTTAGAACACTAATATGTTGCATAGGTATCAACATATAATATACACTCTCATTTAAATCATCAGAATACGAATTCATAGAGACCAAACATGGTATAAGTGAGGTGATATTAACTAGATATACATGATAGAAAGGTCACAAAAACTGTCTATGAATTAAAGGGGTCCTGTTATGCTCTTTTACAAAGTCTTGATTTTGTTTTGGGGCAGTACTAGAACAGGCTCTCATACTTACTTATTCGAAAAACACATTATTTTTCACATATTTTACATTATTACAACACCTCTCTCCCCAGTCTGGCATGAACGGCACGAATAGTTCCTGTATCAAATGAAGGCCCACCTTCTGAAATACGAAATGTGCTGTGATTGGTTAGCTGGGCCAGTGTGTGTTGTGATTGGCACCACTCCACGCCTGGTCGGGAAATGTCATGCCCCTTACCATAGTCGCCTGTGAGCTTCAGTGCAAATATTGCATCAAAATCAAATCAATTTGAGTGCGATTTAAACCCGGATGATTGTAACCACTCTAAGTTCGTCTGCCTTGGGAAAGCTTGTGATTTCTGTTAAATAAAATATCTCCTTTTGAATTGGACTTTGAGCTTTGTTCATGCCCCTTACCATAGCCGTCTGCGAGCTTCAGTGTAAATATTGCGTCAAAATCAAATCAATTTGAGCTCGATTTAAACCCGGATGATTGTAACCACTCTAAGTTCGTCTGCCTTGGGAAAGCTAGCGTGTCTCCGACATAGTGATAACACTCGTCGTTGCCTTCTCTAGTGCAGCTCAACCAGATCTTGTCCCATTCGTCGATATTTGTGATATCACAAATCCTGGAAAATATGCGTTGTAGTCCAAACGAGTTGTTCGTTGTAGTTTTTGAAAAGTGATTTCTGTTAAATAAAAAACCTCCTTTTGAATTGGACTTTGAGCTTTGTAACTTTTTTTTGCAGATCTTTTTTATGCTCAAACAGCAACATTACAGACTAACTAAAGTTGAAAAAGTGAAAAAGCATAATAGGACTCCTTTAAATGAAAGAAATAATTTCCTATAGCAGTATGTCTGTTTTTAGAGAGAATTAAGTAGGGGGAGGGGGATTCTCTCTACATACTTTTAGGTCGTAAAGTTTATCTGGTCTGGCTGAGGTGTCCTGGTTGCCATGGTAACCAGGGCCCTGGAGTCGTTCACAGACATCCTGGCACCCAGTACAGTTGTTGGGTGAGGGGTCTGTGATTATTTGTTAATCTAATTAATAATTTATTTGTTAAATCTAATGAACAATTGTGTGTCTGATTGGTCCAAACGCTACAGAAACTTTCACATTTTGACACATGTCTGAAATATGAAATCTTTTTCCATATTAAGCAGTGTGGATATTGTTGAACACAGAGACAAATCGTGCTGATCTCCAATGACCCCGGCGAGGAAAATGAAAGTCCACACCCTATCAGTAAATAAATCAATCAAAATTTAATTCAGACTTGCACATGGTGACCTTCACTTCAGCGGTCTTATAAAAACAGCCATCATGCCATGTGAATTTCATTTACGGCCTCCTACTCTCTGTCCTCTAAAAGCAATAAGGAGTAATTGGGGATGGCACTCACTCATACCAAATGATCTTTTTCAGTCCTCCACACCGAGCTGTCACGGAAACACAATCCCGTTCTCACTTTCTCTCATCCATTGTCTTCTCTCTGTCTCTTGCTCTCTTTCTCCTCTATGTGCATTTATCCCATTACTCTCACTGTGGAGACTAATTAACTCTGCATAAGTGAAAATGAGAATTGGTTTCTAGTGGGTGTTGGATGCATGACAGAGCCTCTCAATCCTCACGTACACGGTTTACACACCTTTGTCTTCCACTGTGATTGTTACACAACTGTGATTTGGTTGTAGGCATGAGACCACACATAATCACAACCATGTTGATATTCAATACAGGAACCTGGATTGTATGGAGACATGTACCGCCACTTTAGAAATGTATTGACCAGACTGGGTCCTGGAGATCCAGTATGCATAGTTTATCTCCAACCCTAAACAAACACACCCGAACCAGCTAATCAAAGTCTTCAGGATCACTTGAAAAATAACAGATAGGTGTGTTATACAGGGTCTCGACAGGTTTCTGCAAATGTAAGACCTTTTAAGACATTTTTTTAAGGCCAAGTAAAGAACATTTAAGGATTTAACATTAACAAGGCTTCAAAGTTTGAAAGTACAACTTACAATAGATCTCTATTACTTTTTAATTAATTTTACACACAAAAAAAGTGATGCTCTTCAGTATTTTTGTCTTGTTTTTTAAATCAAGATTTATTAACTTGAGATGCAAAATGACATAAAATAGAAATAAAAACCCCATTGGCAGATATTTGTTCTTGTTTTAATCATAAACTCACTTAATTTTGATAAATTTCTCATAGACAACACTTCTTATTTAATGTAATTTTGCTTCTCAAGTAAATGTATCTTGATTTAAGAATCTTTAGATATTTATATTGGAAATCAAAACTAAAATACTGTGAGGAAGATATTCATTTTTTGTTCCGCATGCAACATTTAATATCAATATTTTATGAAAAGAAGACTTTCTGCTCTGATTTAAGAGCTTTTTAACCAGTCAGATGAGAGGATCTGAACTTTTTGTGTCAGTCAGCCACATTTATTGTGCAATGTTAGTGGATCAGTCAATCGCTCGTCACTTCAGTTGTCACTTCAGTTTCATCGGGCCAGGAAACCAAAAATGAAGACAATTGTTTGGATAAATTGTAAGAATGTTCTCAAGATCTCAAATATTATTTAGGAACATGTTTACCAATTTTTTTCTGGAAGACAAACATCTGATAAGCCATACAAGTATGTTGCATTCCAAAATATGTATGAATGCAGTTTATAACACAACAAATGTACAGATTGTGTTGTATTCTCAGCGTTGCAGGGTTGCTATATAGGGTTGCAGGTAGTGTGAATTAACACAAATGTCTTCTTTTATGCTGAGTTTTCCCTTTCAGGTCATGGCAGAGAAACAGTTTTGAAGATAATCTGAGCAAATCAGTTGAAGTTATTACGTTTATAGCAATTTACCTGAATAATATCACATCCAGGTTAATGCCAGTGAATGTCATCTGAATTAAACTTTATCACTTCAGTTTGTTTAAGGACAGTTTGTTACCACCATGTTAAAGGGTTAGTTCAACCAAAAATGAAAATTAGCCTGTGATTTACTCACCCTCAAGCCATCCTAGGTGTATATGACTTTCTTCTTTCAGACAAATCAAATCAGAGTTATATAAAAAATTGTCCTGGCACTTCTAAACTCTATCATTGTGTCAGACTCTGTTCCGTGTTTTGTGTGTGTTTTGCTCCCCATGTGTTTTCATGCCCATATTTGGTCCTTCCCGTTCCTGTCCTTATTTGTTCCAGGTGTCCTCTTTTCAGTTCTATTGATCCCAGGTGTGTCTCGTCATCCCATCGTCACCAGGTACTGTACCCAGTGGAAAACCCCCCAAAAGTGAACCGTACCGAGCCGTACCGTGCCGTACCATGCAGTGGAAAAGCGCCATACGTCTGCCTCATCTGCTACGTGTTTTCCTGGTTCCCTGGTTATAATTAAAATCTCCTGTGTTGATGGACTCCTGGTCTCCTCGTTCCTTGCTCCGCACTCCAACACAGCAGCACCGTGACAGAATACCGGACCGTGACAGTAAGTGGCCGTGACCATGACCCGATCACCTAAGCTCCCTCGATGGGGAGACCCTGGTGATGCTGTTCTGGCTCGGGATCACATACCATCGCCCCGCGGAATTCCCAGACACCCCCAACCTTGACTGGAAGGAGGCGGTCATTCGGTGTCTCGAGAGCCTCCGATCCTGATCCAGAACCCCTCCGCCATGGGGAGACCCTGGTGATGCTGTTCTGGCTCGGGATCACATACCATCGCCCCGCGGAATTCCCAGACACCCCCAACCTCGACTGGAAGGAGGCGGTCATTCGGTGTCTGGAGAGCCTCCGATCCTGATCCAGAACCCCTCCGCTGGCCGTTCCACAGTCAAGCCCGCCGGCCGCTCCTATGTCAAGTCCGCCGGCCACGGCATTCTCAAGCCCGCCGGCAGTTCCTCAGTCAAGCCTGCCGGTCGCGGCTCACTCAAGCCCGCCGACCACGCCTTTCACCCCGAACTTGGCCGGGCCGAGTGGCGAGTTGGCCTTCTGTACTGTCTGCTCCGCCATGACCTCCTGAACTGTCTGATCCGCCATGGCCTTCTGAGTTCCCTGCTCCGCCGTGGCCTCCGAGTTTACCCCACGGAGGGCTCCTGTTCCCGAGTTTAGCCAAGTGAGGGCTCATGTCCCCGAGTTTAGCCCAGTGAGGGCTCCAGTCCCCGAGTTTAGCTCTGCCTGATCCACTCTGGGGGGTGAATGAAGGCCTCCTGTAGCGAATCCATGCATTTTTGTCAGAAAAAATATCTATATTTCAAACATAATAAACACTTTTCTCTCACTTCATCTAACTGTGGTACGCGGAAGCAGTTCCGGCGGATGACGTAGGACGTCGGCGTTGCGTGATTAGTGATGAACGCGGAGAGAGAACAAAACAAAATGCCGGTCATGAATTAGAAGCACAAAACGAGTATTTGTAAAGAAAAATGTCGGAGGATTTCGATATAAGCCAAGAGGAGACTGGTTTTCCTTTGCTAAAGTAAGGAAACTT
>NW_015666573.1:1224218-1227393 GCF_001515625.1 Sinocyclocheilus rhinocerous
ATGTCCCCGAGTTTAGCCCAGTGAGGGCTCCAGTCCCCGAGTTTAGCCCAGTTAGGGCTCATGTCCCCGAGTTTAGCCCAGTGAGGGTTCCAGTCTCCGAGTTTAGCCCAGTGAGGGTTCCAGTCCCCGAGTTTAGCCCAGTGAGGGTTCCAGTCCCCGAGTTCTCAGAGGTGCTCATACGAAGCCTATGTCTTACATCATCCGCCGGAACGCTTCCGCATACGAGTCAGCAGACGTGAGAGAAAGTGTTTATTATGTTTGATATATGGATATTTTTCTTACAAAAACGCATGGATTCGCTACAGGAGGCCTTTATTCATGCTCTGGAGCCATGTGAGGCACATTTTGTTATGGATGCGGACGCTTTATTTAACGTGTTTTGGACTGTTGAACAGAAACACCCGCCCACTGCCGTGGCCTCCTGGACTGTCTGATCCACCGGGGCCTTCTGAACTGTCTGCTTCACCATGGCCTCCTGAACTGTCTGATCCGCCATGGTCTTCTGAGTTCCCTGCTCCGCCATGGCTTCCTAGTCTGCCTGCTCCGCCATGGCGCCCCGCATGGATTCGCTACAGGAGGCCTTTATTCATGCTCTGGAGCCATGTGAGGCACATTTTGTTATGGATGCGGACGCTTTATTTAACGTGTTTTGGACTGTTGAACAGAAACACCCGCCCACTACAATGATTGAATGCTTAGAAGAGCCAGGACAATTTTTAATATAACTCCGATTGGATTCGTCTGAAAGAAGAAAGTCATATACACCTAGGATGGCTTGAGGGTGAGTAAAACAAGCAAATTTTCATTTTTGGGTGAACTAACCCTTTAACACAAGAATGCACAGTAAGTATGTTTAACTGGTAAACCGTTCTCTAGTGATGTATGCAGGACTTCTCCAATTATTTAGTCCCTTTAAACTCTGCCCCTTTCTTACAATCAACTGCAAGCTTGCATTCAGATCTGCCTTCATCCAAACAATAACCAATTAATAGAACCAAGTCCCCGCCCTACATTTTTCTTCTTTCACTCAGTTTCACTCAGAAGTACGTCACAATACAAATGAAAAGATGTGTCGCTACTTTATTTCCGGCCCCTGATTCTGAAAGAGTGCTGGCTGGGTGCTTTGACCAATAGCATGAAAACACAATTCACAAGAATAATCAAGAACCACAGTGTTCATGAATTAACAGCTTTTATTGGAACAGCATGACAGAATTTCCTACTGTGCAAAGGCTGGTGATCCTGGGTACTGATCAAAAGGCTTGTATGAATAGTATGGACTGAAGTAAACACTAGCGGAACTCTGTAGCCTTGTTTGTTATTAGAGGATTATGTTAGTATCATGGTAGGAGTCAGTGCTCTCTGAAAACAATAATGCAAAGGGAACAGATGTGGCCCACTGTGCCTGGCAACACATGAAATGTCAAGTGCACTTGAAAGAATCACTGTGTGCAGAATAAGAATAACACAAACTCAAACACACAGATGAAACCGAGCCCTTCCTAAAGGTTTTCGGTGTACTCAGCCTCCATGTATACTATGATCTCTCCATATTTTTTGTTATTTTATGCTGTTATTTGTTATTTAATCCGAATTGATTTGAGTATGCAGTGTATAATAGACAATTGCTGTAATAATAATTGCTGTAAATGCTTAGTTATAGTCACTGTAGATCCAGACTGATTTCTTTCAGTTAAACTGAATCAGATATGAAAATGTGGGACTGCTCTGAGAATTGCATTAGCATCCACTTTTTTTTAAAGGTGAAGAGTTATATTTTCTGTTTAAATACTTTTTCTTTTCTCAGCTTAGAATATAAATACAGCATAGATTGGTTTATTTCCCTGGAAAGTGTAAACACTGCGCCCCTGTGACGACATTAAAGCATTGTTCTGTTTGTTTGAAAATCCTGAGCAGCCTGACATAGTAGCCCTGACTCAACCAATGCCGAATAAATGATGACAGAATTTTCTTTCTTTTTCTTTTTTTATGAACTGTCCCTTCAAGAGTCACGTACCATCAGTATGACATTAAATGAACATATCTTATAGCCCTATTCTCTGTGGGCAGATTGTATGCAAAAGAGCATCCATCAGAGGATAAGCCTCGCGTGAGAGTCATTGATCTCCTGTGGGTCCCGATCAGCAATAATCACCCCCTTCTCAGTCCCGGTAATGCTAACCTATTGATCTGTTCCACGCCCCCTCTCTATGCACATCTATTTTCATTAATGTTGTTACACACGGGACGCTTAAGACATCACGGAGAAACAAACACACAATTCAATGGGGCACTGTGGCCAGAGGTCTCTGACCACTTGGGGGCCCCAAACTGTTGCAGATATATTATGCATGTAGTATACAAACAAAAAAACAGTTCTTCCTGAGTAATTGGCTGATCATTGTCAAATTCTGCCTTACTAAAGAAAAGATTTAGTCTAATATCAAGAAGCTATTAATAATCTGGTTTGCCCAGAGAGCAGAGGAGGCTGTTCAGAGAAATCATCAAAGAAAGTTTTCTGTTCTATGAAAAACTTTATTTAGAGTTGTTTGAAGAATAAACAGGAAGTTGATTTGGAATGTAAGAAAGTGAAATTTACTGAAATTTAATTAATGGAATTTTGGGAAATTTAGTGTTACAGTGTTATTTATTTATTTTACATTTTAAACAAGTCTTTCAAACTGACCTTCAAAGTTTGTCTTGACAAACTGTCCTTAAAAATACACTAATTATATTAAAGGAACAGTTCACCCAAAAATGAAAATTACCCAATGATTTACTTAGCCTCAAGCCATCCAAGGTGTATATGACTTTCTTCTTTCAGACGAATACAATTGGAGTTATATTAAATAATTTCCAGGCTAATCCATGCTTTATAATGGGAGTGGAAAGCCCTGACTCAACCAATGCCGTGAGTTTGGGGGAGGGGTTGCCTCTTTTTCTGACCAATGGCAGGCAGGGGGAGTGTTTGGGAAACGTGTTTGAAAACAGTCATTATTTTTTCAGTTCAATTTGATGCCCTTAGTGATGAAAGTTACACGCTTCACTTTTAAAGGGATAGTTCACCCAAAAAACAACACTGGACCCAATTGACTTTTTTTTAATGGATATTTTATATAAATAAATAAATATATATATACTGTGTGTGTGTGTGTGTGTGTGTGTGTGTGTGTGT
>NW_015666573.1:1227584-1246544 GCF_001515625.1 Sinocyclocheilus rhinocerous
TGACTTTCTTCTTTCAGACGAATACAATTGGAGTTATATTAAATAATTTCCAGGCTAATCCATGCTTTATAATGGGAGTGGATGGTAGCCCAAAATTTGAAGTCCAAAACATTGCAGCCATCCATCATAAAAGAAGTCCACACGGCTCCGGGGGGTTAATAAAGGCCTTCTGAAGTAAAGCAATGCGATGTGTTTGTCTAAGAAAAATATCCATATTTACAACTTTATAAACCTTGCTAGCTTCCGCTAACTGTCGTACGCACGTTCACGAGAGAGTGGCGTCCAGCGGATGACGTAGGACGTAGGCGTAGCATAAGCTCCGGTGAGAATATGCTAGTCTCGCGAGAAACAAGTTTTGTTTACAGCAAAGGAAAACCAGTGTCCTCTTGGCCTATATCGAAATCCTCCGACATTTTTCTTTACAAATCCTCGTTTAGTACTACTAATTCTAGACCGGTGTTTTGTTTCACTCTCTCCTCTGCGCTTCCAAGCTCGTCACTTCTGCGTTCGTCACCGCGTATGCCTATGTCCTCCGCTGGACGCCACTCTCTCGTGAACTCGCGTACGACAGTTAGCGGAAGCTAGAGATTAAGGTTTATAAAGTTGTAAATATGGATATTTTTCTTACACAAACACATCACGTCACTTCAGAAGGCCTGTATTAACCCCCGGAGCCATGTGGACTTCTTTTATAAAGGATGGGTGCAATTTTATGGACTTCATGGGCTACCATCCACTCCCATTATAAAGCATGGATTAGCCTGGACATTATTTAATATAATTCCTATTGTATTCGTCTGAAAGAAGAATGTCATATACACCTAGGATGGCTTGAGGGTGAGTAAATCATGGGGTAATTTTCATTTTTGGATGAACTGTTCCTTTAACAATGAATTATATCAATAATGGTTATATAAATTTCTTTCTTTTTTTTTACTTCTTCAATTTGAATCCTAGTTCCTGTTTGCTAGCTGTCGATTCAGATTCAAGAATTGAATTGGAATTTAATAAGCATTCACAATTCAATTTTGAATGGCGCACAACCCTGGTGTGTAAATGTGGAAGGGGGTTGTGGAGGGTCTGATTGAATTTGTTCTCGGTAGTCCAAGATCTTTTAAATAGGTACACAACCACGCTAAGTAGGAAAGGTATGCCTAATATTAAACAAGCAGCATGGGAGTTATTTTAAACTGCTCTCAAACAATATATATGTTAAAAAAACCTATTAGGCTTTCCTCCTGCTACAGTCCTCCTAACTGGGTTTTTAAATGGAATGTAAGTAATGGGCATTAAGGAAAAGGCGCGTGCATGCAGGTAGTTTAAAGGGACCTTACGTTGTGAACTAAAATGTCAAAATGTTTTACAGTCATAGAACAGGCACAAAGGGTGAAAGACACAATAAAAAAGAATACAATAATGTAAACTTAAAATGGTAACATCTAAATTAACTGTTTTTATTCATCCAAAATATCATTTAATATCACTGAACCAACCTATATACATTAATTTATACCAACAAATCTAATTTGCATGGGTTAAATCAGGTAAAAATAGGTAACAATTGCAGGTTACCACTTTTTTTACAGAGTAGAAATGCATCTTAATTTGGCAGAAAGAGGAGTTACTGTTAAACCTGATAAGAACAAACATGTAGGGAGCAGGGTTATTATCGTTAACTAAAAAAAAATACAAAAATAAATAAAATAAAAATCAAAAATGTTTCTATTAATTTCTATCTATCTATCTATCTATCTATCTATCTATCTATCTATCTATCTATCTATCTATCTGTCTGTCTGTCTGTCTGTCTGTCTGTCTATTAGTGACTTGTCCACTGAAATAAATTTTTAAGTTAACTGAAATAAGTTAAATGTAAATGAGTTTAAACAGCTGAAATATAGATTGAAGCACTAAAATTACTACTACTAATAATAGTAATAATACACAAAATAATGTGACAAAATCACAACAAAATTATTTAAAAGAAAATGAAATTAAAACTGAAAATAAAAAATAAACGCTATAATTCAAAATATTAATAAAAACAATAAAGTATATACTGCTAAACTAACACTGGTAGATACATACAGAAATTAGGAGAGGTGATGTTTCCTCCACAGTCTGATACAATGACAAAACACAAATCCAGTGTATCCTGTCCAGTAACAATCTGGACACTGACTGACAGAGAGCAGCAGAGGAGGACTGCAAAATGTAACCTGTCCACAAAATACAGTGTCATGTGGTGTAACATTGAAACTGGAAAGCATTTTAATAGTAGGATTTGATGATGCCATGAGACGTACTGTGTGACGTACTCACAGTCTCTAGCTTTTCACAGAATGTGTATAACAGTGTCAAATATAACAAATGTTGATGAAACAAACCATTATTAGTTTGCAAACTTTGAAATGTCGAGTTCCACTGTGTTCGGATGGTCGTTGAAGGTTATAGATTGAAGTTAAATAGAGTTAGAGAAGGCTATGTTTATGTTTAGTATAGTAAGTTAGTATCTCTACCAGCACAAGCATATACGGCTTGCAAAGTCACAGTTTCTGCGTGTCAGGAAGCAAAGTTTAAATAAAGCTCATGTGTTGTTTGTTAGTGTGAGGGTTAAGTTACTGAATAATTGGCGGTTCAGAGCACTGATAGCAATAACCAGTGCTCCAGACAGAGCTCAATATTAAGCAGCACAACTGTTGATAATAATAAGCAGCTCAATATAGATGATAATAATAAGAAATGTTTCTTGAGCAACAAATCAGCATATTAAAATGATTTCTGAAGGATCACGTGACACTGAAGACTGGAGTATTGACTGCTGAAAATTCAGCTTTGCATCACAGGAATAATTTGTGTTAATATACACAAAATATATTAAAAGAGAAAACTTTTAAGAGATATTTTACAATATAAGTGTTTTTTTTTTTACTATAAATATATTTTTATCAAATGCAGCCTTGGTGAGCATAAGAGACTTCTTTCAAAAACATTAAATAATCTTACCAATCCCAAACTTTTAAACATTTGTGTATATATAAAATGTATCCAAATGTATGCATGTATTAAAATGTGTATGTATGTATGTCTCTGTGTGTAGTGTCTGAATAATTTCTGGGGTCACTGTATATAGAGTATATGTAGGGTTCATACTTGCGGTGTCTTACTGTTGATTCTAAAAAAGTCTATTAATGATGCTTTATAAAAATGGGGCTACTGATGTGCATGTATATGTCTCTGTGTGTTTTGTGTGCCAATAGCATAGTCTTAAGACTGACTGGGGTAAACATGCTCGCTCTCCAGCCATCAGGTCCCAGACAGCTTACCTTGCTGGCCTCTTTCTCCTCCATTCAGCTCTAAAAGCCAATCCATCCATTCACAGATCCCACAACTGCCATGATGGGCAGCTAATTAATCACGATTGTGTGTGAACTCTTTCCTTTTTTTATATTCAGGGAAGGTCTGGCTCTTCAACCTTGCCCCGGGGCTACTGATGTGCATGTATATGTCTCTGTGTGTTTTGTGTGCCAGTAGCATAGTCTTAAGGCTGACTGGGGTAAACATGCTCGCTCTCCAGCCATCAGGCCCCAGACAGCTTACCTTGCTGGCCTCTTTCTCCTCCATTCAGCTCTAAAAGCCAATCCATCCATTCACAGATCCCACAACCGCCATGATGGGCAGCTAATTAATCACGATTGTGTGTGAACTCTTTCCTTTTTTTATATTCAGGGAAGGTCTGGCTCTTCAACCTTGCCCCAACTTGTAAAAATGTATCAAAAAAGAAATAAATAATGCTTGCACTTAGCTGACACACATGCGATCGCACACACACACACACACACACACACACACACACACACACACTCTCTGAAGAGAATGATGTTTTGGTCATGGATGCACTGTCAGTCAGGTGCTATTTTCTGAAAAATGCCCCGACCACAAATCAATAACCTGCCATTTGTGATTAAGGGAAAGCGGCAGGAGACAGGGAAGGATGGCGAGGTGGAAAGTGAGAAAGACGAGACAAAGATAGCAAACTATGAAAAATGACAACAAAGGCAAGAAATATGGATAGAAATTTGGATAAAGCCTTGAATTTTTAGAGAATGAGTCACTGTAACTGATTTTAAATATGTAGCTTTTTGGTCTTGTTACCAAAAGCCTTCCTATCATGTTATTTATAAAAAAAATAATAAAAAAAATGTAGCCAACAGGTTTAAAAGTGGAAGGTATAAAAGCTGTCCAGTGCTAGTCAATGTCACAATGTGTCGGCCCCACAGTGACATAGAGAGAAAGCAACACAATGTGGGGGACAATCACTCCTCCATTTATCACCCGAAACTGCTCTTATCGCAGAAACCCTCTTATGACTCTATGTCAGAATCTATGATTCATTTCCTGTGTGAAGGAATTCTGGCAGAGGAAATGAATAGTGTCCATAAATTCAGACAGACAGCGCAGAGGGAAAGGCATCCAGCCTCTGAGTTCTGGCTCTGACATTCACTAAAACCTGCTGTTCTGAGGGGTTAATATTCTCACCGAGGGAGTAAATGCATTTCTGCTCCTCCCATGAGCACGTGCTCCAAATATAGAGGGACTGGTCGGATTAAAATGACAGTAACTTTAAACGGGGACAGCATGTTTGAGAATGTGAACTGAAACAAGCATTAACCAGACATTCAGAGCCATATTTAATTTGATGAAAACCAAGGGCTGTGTCAATTTGTAATTTTTACAAACTGTGTTTTTTTTGTTTTCTGGAAATTTGTCAGTGCAAACAGTCAACACCCAAATACACAACACTACATCATACTGAATGGACTGGACTTCCATCCCTTACAGCCTCATTTGCATTTGGATCAAATTAAAGGTGCACCAAGTAGCCTAGTTTTTGGTGTTTATGGTGTGCTAGTCAATACAACAGTTTTGCAACAATTTTCTGTTACCTCTGCTATTGTTGCAGTTAACCAATTCATTTATTGAGCAAAAATGAGCAACGGTATCCAATAACTATGGACGCCAATTTCTGCCTCAAAGTAAAAAAATAAAACAGGTATTTGTAAAATAAAGTTTTTTTTTATATGCATTAACATGTAAAAGTGTGGTATCAGTAGATTTTGTTTGTTTGTTTGTTTGTTTTATAATAATAAAATCACCAAATCAGCATATTAGAATGATTTCTAAAGGATCATGTGACACTGAAGACTGGAGTAATGATGCTAAAAATTCAGCTTTGTTATCAAAGAAAAAAATATTTTAAAATATCATTAAAATAGAACAATTTAATTTTATACTGTAATAATATTTTACAATATTACAGTTTTTATTTATATATTTTATTTATTATAATTTATATATTTTTAATTGAATAAACATATAGCCTTGGTGAGTATAAGAGACTCGCTGACCCCAAACTTTTGAATGGTAGTGTGTAAAGTCACAGTTGCTTGAAAGAGACAATTCTATGATATAAAAATCACAATTTTTATTTTTTACTTCCAGGCAGTAACAGGTTTTCATAAAAAAGGATGGTTACCAAGATAAAGTAAGTAGTATTCAGCTGGTTATGTATTTAACCAGCTGTCCCCACAGAGGCAACAAATACAACGTCTTTTGTTTGGTTGCTGATGCTGTACACTCTCATGTGAGTATACATACTTTTTCTTTTCTTTTTCTTTCTTTTTTTAAAAAGCTAATTTCTTTGTGTAAAACATTTTAAATGAATTTAAAAATGACCTTTAAATATAGTATTTTCTCTGACTAAAGTCATAAAGTAAATGTTTAAAAGAAATAATTACTATATATTTTTTTGTACTTTTGTACGTAAGTACAAAATTATTTGGATCTAAAATGAAAGGTGTACAAAATTTTCACCTGATAGCATTATGAGACATGTCCACAGATGTAAACCTGTACAGAGTATCTGTATCAACTAGCAGCATGTTTACCTAGAGAGAGAGGCTGACTCATGGGCCATCATAGCTAAACTGTCCTTCTCTCTCTCTCTCTTTCTCTCTCTCTCCCTCCCTGGGGCTGGAGCTCAGCAGGAGACATGAAGTGTCCAAAGCGAGCAGCTGTAGGGGTGCAAATCTCGATTGTGAGTAAATTATGACATTAAATACCCCCTCTGAGCTCTAACTAGAATCTCTTACAAGATCTTCCTGGTCTGCCTCTAGTATAACCAGGACCAGCGGATTACACTTTCTCTTTAATATGCTTTCAATTTTGGAATTATGCAGGTTATTTTTTTTACGAACCCAGGGAAATGAATTGTGTAAATGGATGTTGTTGTTGCTGGAACAAAGGCTATTGAGCAGCATCATTTTACATGGCAGCACATACAGTATATTGAGTGATTTATTGCTTAAATAGTCATTTGTAACCTTTCGTTCCATTCATATCCCTTGAGGCGTGCTTGAGCTTGACTAGTTTTACTAGTTATGCAGTCTGGACAGTATAAAGCTTAATGCATTAATGAAACATGTAAAGCTTTTTATGGCTGCTGTACTGATGCACATGAATGGTTCAGATGCTCTCAGAGATTTTAATAGCATCAATTTTTGATTTTCAGGTCTCTCCATACCGAAGCTATGACCTGTACCAGGGTATATTCTCAGACATTTTATTTTGTCAGTACATATTTTTGGGCTTTTTAGTCATTTCCAAAGATTCTATCCTAAAATAAAGCTCCACAGTCCTACTTCTCTGACAGGTCTTTAACTGAAAAGACGGTGGGAAGACTGTAGTATGACACTGTGCTCTGCTGACTGCACTCTCACCCTCCTTCCCATGTGATTAGTCCTCCAACCTGACCTAGTCCAAAACCTAGCAGGTCTGGGCACCTGCCGATAAACACAGCCGGAAACCTTGCTGGGCTTTACCAGAAAAAACAACCCCAATCAGACTGTGGCTATACAAATCTGTGGACTAAAAATAAGAGGAAATAAGTAGAAGTCAGCCAATTTTGTCAACAATCTTGCTATAACTACATGATTTACGAATGACTTGTATGGAAACAAAGTCCCTTTAAGGCAAGAAAATTCAGTCGCCAGCAATCTTGGTAACGGGCAACTGTTTGTATAGGTAAAAGGCATATAAATACAGCTCTGGAAAGACTAAAATTTCCAAAACTGTTTGTCAAGTTTATGTTTCAATCACATATTTCTACTCATTAATACTTTCTGACAACAATGGTACCATAAATTGATCTTCTTTAGCATAAGTTACGCTAAAAAAACGGTGTTAGCTGGACTGGTCGACTGGTCCAGCTAACGTCAATATAAAAAAAAAATAAAAAAATCGAAAAGAAATTGACATTTGGGTTCCATTTCTACAGCCACCATATTTAAGTCAAGTAAAATTAATTTTACTTTTATAGGACTTTTCACAGTACTTGCTGAAATTTATTTATTATTTATTTATTTATTTTTGGAAGCACAAACTGAATTTACAGTGAAAAGCAGTAAAAGGACATTCCTGAAAGCCCATGCATGACACACATTACATATTTTTATTATTATGTATTATTATGGTGGTTATCAGTACATACAAGGTTTGAAATTGATATTTGTAGTTCAAGTAGCTTAACATTTTATTGCTTAATGACATATTTGGTTATAAGGTGGAAAAATTGCAGTGCTTTCCCCCCCCTATGAATTTCTGGCAATCACAGCTGCCAGATTTTTTATAAATTTAAAGGGATATTTTCACAGTGTACAGTATGACTATTAGGTCAGTCTGTGGTTAACCCTGACAGTTTAGCCATGTTTTATCATGTAGTATAAAAGCTTTTAGTTTTCCCCTGGCATGTGTTTCTCACTTCCTTGTTTTCATTTTGTACATATACAAAAGATGTATTTTGAAACACTGTTGTTGGACCTCTGCCCTCTAAATGTCTGCTATATAAAGGTATTTATTTGTTTCTATAGCATGTCACCCTCCAGCATTAAATCTTTATAATTCCTATATTTTCTCAATGCTCAGTACTTGCAACCGAAGTGAACTCTCTTTTGCAAATAAGCCTCCCACTTTCATTAAACCATTCACAATACCGCTCTGTTTTGGTTCAGACAAAGAAGTGTGTGTGTGAGAGGTTTGGCAGAGAGAGGTGGCAGAGTGAGAGACAGTAAAAGAGAAGACATGGAGAAAGGGACAAAATAAACAGTGTTTGTGTGTGTGTGTGTGTGTGTGTGTGTGTGTGTGTGTGTGCATAAGTGTAGTATTTTTATATCCAAAATTTACATCTAAATGTTAAATGTTTGTGGATAGTGATGGGCAGAAGGTAAAATAAGTGGACGGAGAACAAAAGCAGAGGAGGGAATGAGTTCACATCAGTAGAAAGACATTGGATCAGTTGTTGTAGAAGCCTGGCCAGGAAAGAGGGAAGGTTTTTTTGTGTGTGTCTGGACTGGACTGGAGACAATGGGGTGGATAGATAGAAGTGCTAGAGGGAGGAGGTGAGGGAAATAGAGGCAGGAGGGAAGACAAAGCTGGATGTAATGATGTAGCTTTCAATTACCCACCTATTTCACCTGACTGCCTCACAGGGCAACCGCTGCACAACCAGCATACAGACACACACACTTCCCCTTTCCACTGCGCTGCGTCCCTAAAACAGCCCACAGGAAATATTATTGCTCAAATGTTGCTGTTTTATAGCTCAGGAGACATATTGGCATCAGTTATGTGTCTTTTAAATATCTCAGATTTCCCTCTAGTCCTTAGGAGAAATAAAAACAGAAGCGAATTAGAAAATTGTTGACCTAGACTAGAGCTACAATATTGAGCTGTATTGTTAATTGGGTAACACTTTATTTTGAGGGTCCCTTTTGAACATTCCATTGACAATAAGTAACATTGCACCTACATGTCTGATAACTGGAACATCAAGCATGAACGAACGTTATTATTGTAACTTTATTCCTCTATACACTGTAAAAAATTATTTTTTCAAAGTGAATAAAACAAAGGAGTGTTTTACAAGAAAATGCTGTTTCAGTGTCTCAAAATTTCATGTTTAATTCAACGTGTTACTTGCTGCTTCTTTGTTAAATTCACTAATAATTTCTGAGTGAAAACTGTTAAACCAATTGTTTTTCAGTGTACATGCGCTGTAAAAGATTGCCACCTACTTCAGCTTAAAAATTCCATTGCTGACTTATATTAAGTATAATCTAACCCATTTGTTTTTTAAATAATTTCTAGTTGAATTTCAAAATAACTTGAAAATGAATTTGAAATTGTTTCAATTATTTTGATGAGTTAAAGTAATCTAAAAACATTCAATATGTTAATGACTTATTGATCATATCATTTTCTACAGTGTGGGAAACAAGCTAGTGCCACTGCTTGTGTGTTTGTACTGTATGTGTGGTGTGTGAGAGAGGAAATGCTTTCCAGTGGGTCTCTCCTCTGCCAGGTCCCGCTGTTTGCGAATGGGCCTGACATCAGATTAGAAGCCCTTTGTGCAGTGATGCTGAATTAAGCATGGCGTGTATGCCAGTACCAATCTGCGCATTTCTCCTAACATTCCATAAGCACTTAATTAGTCATGCTGTGCGAGGGACTCGTTTACATATCACATACCCACACAAGCTGAGATGCATAGAGCGAACTGGATTAACACATGCATGGAGCGGTCTGAGCGAGTGATGTATCGCTGCCTTCTTCGTGCGCTCTTAAAGCAGCAGGCCATGCGAACATCATTGTCTTCCTCCCTCACTTCCTGGGCTTCCATTCACATGCCAGTCAAACCGCAGTGCGCAGCTCTCAAAAGATGATTTGGCTCATATTTCTAATTTCCTGTAGCTTCTGAGACTCTGGCTATTCTGTTAAGTGCTCGGAGACCAAAGGCCCCTTTCATTACAAGTGAAATTGAGACAGATTGCATCAACATCACAAGTACCTCATGTCTAATGTTGAGAAGGCAGTGCATGAAGCAGATTTTTCCTTTTGATGTAATATCTTATGAAAAGCTAATGAACCAGTCTGAGGTCCAGTGAGGATGCTCCAGATTTGTGCATTATGATTATTTTCTTACAATACCAAAACTCTCTCAATTAAGTTATGTTTTGCTAAGGGCCAAAAATTTAGGTTTTTATTCAGGGATCCAGAATTGTAGTGATTGTCAACAGCATCATGAAGGGAATAAAGTAAGTAAATAAATAGATAATAATAATAATAATAATAATAAAACTCTGGTTGCTTAATGGTTCCATTAATGATTCTTTTAAGGGAAAAAACAAATAAATAAAAAAAATATATATATTTGAAAACATTTGGGGGAAAAAATGAAAGAAGTGCATTTCCACTGCCAAATTGTTATTTCAGTCATTTAAAGCAATTACAAACAGTTTATACAGATATTTAAATGAAATAAAAATTTGAGGTGGGAAGACAGCAGTCCAATCATTGCTGTTAAAAGGAATAACATATTTTATTCATTTATTTCTTTTTCTTATTTTAAAAAAAAATATATAAAATACCACTTACAACAAACCTTTAAATTTGGAATTTGTATAATAAAAATAGCTCCATTGATTTAAGTCTTGAAGTTAAGTTGTACACTGTAAAAAGTAATCACTGAATCTACTTAAGAAAAGCGAGTAAACATAACTGATTTTTACAAATTTGTTGAATTTACTTAATTACACTGTGTTATGTGAACTTTCAGGTGGATGCAATAGTTAAACTAAACAACTTTAGTAAACAGTACTTAAGAGCATCTAGTTTGTTGGATCACAGGTCTGTTTCCATTGTCTGGTGCAAAGAACAATGAATACAGTTTTAGAGTGAATACAATTTGAAATGGTTAAGGTGTTTTTTTGTTTTTTTTTACAGATAGGGTTCTGAATCTTTTTTTCTTCAAGCTGTCAAATAACAGTAAGATTTCAGCTTTTTGGCTTGCCCACAAGCGATTGGGTGAAATAAAACTTTAGTTGTTATGTTATTTATACATAATATAAATAAATATAAATATAAATGTTATTTTAAATCTTAAAATGTTAATTTAACGCTGCTACTCCTATTTTAATTTCTTCAATGTGTTGGGAGTCCCTGCATATGTGCAATGTGAACGTGTACAGGTGATTGGTGACGACATAAAAAATAAAAATAAAAAAAAGATTATATATATATATATATATATATATATATTTCCCCAATCCCACTAAAATATTCTTACAAAACAGATTAATACAGGTTTTCCAAGTAAGTTCAACTCATTACTTTTTACAGTGTAAGCTGTATGTGTTGGATTCACTAAAAAGAACTAACGTAATTGTATCAGGAATCGGACTACACTGTTTGCACTGTGTGTTTCTGATTCATTAAAAAAGAGCAGGCTCATCGAGTCAAGGCTTAAAATACACTATATGAACCCCCCCCTCCCCAATTTACAGCCTGAACAAGTTGATGAAAGTCAGAGCCAGTCTGCAGATTTGAGTTGACAGATTTAATAGAAAATCGTGTAGTGTATAATGGACTCTGATTTTTTTTAGCTTCAGACTGTGATTCCAACCAGTCGGCAGTCATTCAGGAATCAGACTACACTGGTGGCAAAGTATGTTTTTTATTCATTAAAAAGAGCAGGCTCATTAGTGTCTTTCATGAATCAGACTACACTTGTTGCAATGTGTGTTCTTGATTCATTAAAAAAAGAATCTGCTCATTAGAGTCAGTTGTCCAAGAATCGTTTGTTTGGGAATTGGACTGCATTGATTGTGCTTTCTTTTTTGTGCTGTAGATTCAGGAGTTGCAGAGCCATTGAATAATTAAGTACTTTAGTATGGTATTCAGTCTGCATCAGCAGAATCAGCATGTGCGACTGTTAACGGAACCATTCTGTTCTGGAATTATTATAATTTTTTTTTTTTTTTTTCAATATCCTATTCACTGTTGTTTCCCTGTGCAGTTCCCATGGCATTATATGGGGCTAAAGTTACCAGTCCAGTGAACGTGTCTACCCTCTGCCTCAGTGTCCAGTAAGGTACCGGGTCCCCCACCTCCCAGCCATATGGTCCAGTAGCGTCTGGGCGGAGGTGTCTGAATGCTATGCAGACTCTCCGCAACGATTCCTCGTTATGGAGGTAAAAATAGACAACAGACACCTCGTCGTGTCACCTCACTCTGACATCAGTGTGAGACAGATGGTGCAAATTAATGACGGTGAAACAGAAAGAACTGGAGATCGCAAAAAAATAAAAAATCATTCGTCCTGAAACAACAACCATGGCGAATAAACAAATTAAAGGAGTGGCAGAGATGTCCATTGGTAATTAGTGCTGGGACAGTGCTGCAACTCTGTCTTTGACAGAACCCTGGGTGAACTTGTTTATAATTCTCAAACATGCCACTATTTGAAGTTATAAGATTCTGCTTGGCTAGCAGTTGCTGGTCTGTCACCTTTTTTCTTTTCATTGACTACTTTTATTCTAGATAAAGTAAGATTTGTTACTTTATAATGTTAGCTGGGTCCAAACTGCAGCAATGGTGGATGAAATGAGAACATTTACGGTCCATAAATATTTCTTACTGGCCACATAACATTTTGGGTTATTATTGCTTCATAATGCTTTTGCATCTAGAATGGTACATTTTTATTTTGTCATCATTTTGTTTTGGTCAGTTAATGCCAGATATATATTTCACATATATGTCACCAGAACTTTAGGGATCCACTAAGGGAAAAGAGTTGTAACTGATGTTTTCTTTAGTAGACAGTTTTGAATGTCTCTTAAGTCAGCAATATTTAGATTACCATTCTTAGAATTCAGTTTAAACTATATGAAGTCGCAGTTCCTCATAATTTTTTTTTTCATCCAACTTTTAACATGTTTTGTGAGTGTTGGTTTTGGAGCCTGTCTGTTACCCATTGCTGATTTGTTTAAGACTTGCTAGGTGGTTTTTCTATGTAAATTGCAGGGTCATGTGATGCCAGACTTTGTGTGCCAGACTGGTGGCTTTCTGAGATGGAAGGAATGGGGGAGAGGAAAGATCAATGTAAATATAGCCCTGCTGGAAAGCTCCCTACTGAATGACCTCTGACAGCTGTTTGCGTTAAATAGCGTTGTAGTTCAGAGATTCAGGCTTTATTGCACAGGTGCTCAGGGAACAAGAGAGGCCTGAGAGGATCTAAAGCATTATTAAAGCTCAGAGAATGTGTGTATATGAGAGAGAGAGAGAAGTAGAGGGTTAAAGAGGGAGATCAGAAAGTTATGAAAAGAAAAGGCAACAATTAAACAAGAAAGTTCTAGAATTTATATGAAGGACCAACCATAAAGGTTACCATACAGATGAGGGTCATCATGCACCTGTTTAATGAATGGGGAACCAGTAGTAGTCTAAGTGTGCTTGTATGTAGTACACTTAATAGTTAAGTGTAATAAAATGTAAATCTAATAATAGTTAAGTGTTATATAGTGATATAATAGTTTAATGTAATAATTGTTAGTTTAGTAATACAGTTTTTAATAATGTGCAGTGGGACCTGGGTTCAAATCTAATCTAACCTAATATACAAATTATTTTGTATGGAAGACAATGCCTTGACATTTAAAAAATAACAGTAATTTACAACAACAACTTAAATAGCATTAGTGCTGCATTATTAGTTGCCTACACAGTTTTAATCTAATATTAAACTGTTTTAAAAAAATGAAGAAAACAAAATGATAAAAATGTTAATGACAAAATTTCTTTAAAAATAGTGTAAACCTGGAAATGATTAGTTAACATGATCAAAGCCACTTTATTTCAGATTTAGAGACGGTATGGCATTATGTGGATTCTACAGTTCCTAACAATGGAGAAAACCATGATCACTGTTGGGAATGTGTATTTTCCCATTAATTAAAAGGTGATTCATAGTTTATATAAAAATGAATAAATAAAAATAATAATCATTTCAAACCAAAAAAAAAAATAATAACCCAAAAAAAGTTTAATCTTAAATTACAATGTTATTATATGTTTTAATGTTTAAATGTTGCTATTTCAATTAAACAACAGCAATAACAATTAATAATAGTAATAGTAATAATAGTTACATGATTAGACTACTGACGAAATTCAGAAGTGAATGGGAATTTTAGGATTTTTGTTTTATGTACTCTACAATACTCATGCAATATATATATATATATATTCTTTTTATGTAATTTTGTAATTACTTCTTTGAAATGTAATGCAGAATCTACTGACAATCTACTGGCATTTATGGTAAACTAAAACGTAGATGAATGTAATTTCTTCTGAAAAATGTATGTCATATATGTAAGAAAAAATGTATACACATTTTTATATATTTTATATATATTATTTTATATATTTTTTAAGTTGGATTTATCTAGTCTAATTTGATTCTGATACAGAAATGAGAACAGATAAAAGATAAAAGAAAATTAGAAACAGGAACCGGGAAAATGACTATTTTATGTTCTGTGTGATTGTTCTCTGCACTCCAGATCTATATTTGATAACTGCGAATGATGATGACAGATTATTGTGTGGGAAATTCACGTGTCTTGTTTAAATGTAAAAGTTAAATTGGTTAAATGACAGGCAGATTGCATAGTGGGAGGTTTGCATCCAGATTGCAGGGAAGGTTCAGTAGCTGAACTGTTGATTCTTGTTCACTCCTGTCTCCTGCCAAATAAGCATGACAAACAGTCTGCGGGTGAGTTTACACAAGAAACTTTTTTGTAAATCTGTTTTGCTTTAAGGTGCTATGCATGTTCATAATTATTCAGTTTCCTTTCATCTTCCTGGTAAAAGAAACCTTTACACAATTTATTTAAATATTCAGCTTCATTTTATAGAACATGACATCGTGTCCATATATTATCGTGAAGGCAATTTCATACATACCCTCGATTACACAGTTATTGTACATCGAATTGTATTTTAAAACCACTTCCACATAAGGAACCAGAAATTACATTCCTGCTCTGGAAACCAAGGTCCCATTTGCGCAAAAGGATTGACCTCAATAATACACCATGCTCTTTAATAAACGTAATTGCTTTGGCTTCATGTAGCTGCTAGCAGTCCCCTCCTCTTCATCTTGATATCGCAGCTGCGCGACAACTTAGAGAGCACAAGTTTGTTGTCCATTCTTTCATTACACTCTTGTTCCATTTCAAACCTTTAGGGTGGGGGGAGTTGTTTTGGGGGGGAGGGACACCAGATGGCCACCCCTCTCCAGAGGTCCGGTGGAGAGCTGCTAAGTCATCCACTCCGACAGACTGGCTCTTCCCCAGCTGAGGGGCCGTGTGCCAGCCTGGGCCCATATGGCCTCCCTGGCGCCATAGCCAGGCTCTGGGTGGGCACACTGTGGGTGGCCTGAGCAGCGCTCACCCACCCTGAGGCTCTGCCCATAGGCATGAGGCTGGTCATGGAGAAGATGAGGAGGTGCAGGTGTGGATGAGGACAATTTTAGGTGATCTGTAGGATCATTGAACAACTATCGCTACCACAGTTATTGACAGTTGTTGTTTTCTGTTACACTGTAAATAGTAAATCTGTGGCAAATTTATGGCAAAGAACTGGCAGCTATGGTTGCCAGAATTTTACTGTAAAAATGATGGTAGCAACATTTCAGTTTTTACGGGATTGAATGTAAATTTACATTAAAAATTGTATAATTAATTTACTGATATAATGTTAATTGTCACGTCGATGGATTTAGAGACAATGAAGCGTGGGATCCAATTGCAAGCAGTTTATTAGAATGTAACAAAACCCAAAACCAACTCAGCAATCAGGACACAAGGAGCTAAACTGAAAATGCAGATGAAACATCCATACAGGAACACCACCAACAATGAACACAGGAAACACTAGGGCTTATGTACACAACTATATATATACTGTAAATACACGACTAGTTATTCATAACAAGACTAAGACACAACTGGAAACAGACTAATGGCAGGGGCAAAATGGAACAGCAACCAGGCAAAACTACAAACTAAAAGTCTACATACAAAACAAGGACACTAGGACATGAAGAACATGACATAAATACGACATGCTTCTCCATTTTGTATCTATATAATATATTGACAATGACTGTAATAATACGGGCAGTAAAAAAGACACATAATGAATCAAAGTTTATCACAAGTGTCTTTTCCACAAGCTGAGGTATATACGAATATGCAGAAGATACACACAGTGTCATGCACACAAAACACCATCATGGTAACACACAATGCTAAAACAATGCAATAAACATTAAGTAAACAACGTGTGATGTAAAATAAAACCCAAATGTTCAGAATTGATAACAAAAACTAACAAAAAGGAAGCTGTAGGAATGTCACTTTACAGTTTTTCGCTGTTAATTATAAGATAACTGTTTGTTTTTACTTCCAAGGTCTGTACATTTAACAATATGCTACAAAATTACCTATTACCTAAACTATTTCTGTTTTTCATAGTAAGGGAAACTTGCCTTTAATTGGTTTTACTGTCACATTTTTACCATTTTACCATTACCACATTTTTTTACTGTCTTTTACCATTAAAATTACGAAAAATGTGTATAGTGCAGTATTAGTGTGCAATGCTATAACTTTTCAGCATTGTATCTGGTAAAAATCAAGCTGTTTTAGCTATTTGATGGTTATAAAAAAAAAATGTCTGAAGGTTCACTAATAAACAAGGAATTTTTAAAGTAGAAACCATCAGCTGTGCTGGCGACAGCATTATAATGGTTGAATGACATTTAGCGCTAGTTTGAGTGTCTGTCAGACCTGATTGCACTGTTTATTTGCCATGACAATGAGTTCCAAAAATGGCTAGCGCACAGAAAGCTTGAAGTGTCATGTTGCTAGGTAACATTTCAGTGGGTTCTGTCTCTGTCAAAGAAACTTACTGTATGTGAGTGATTCAGAAAATTTTTGTCTGGAGACAAAATGCAGATAGATGACACATGTCTGGTTGTGTTTGTACCTTCTGGTGCAATGCTGGACCAAATGCTGTTATCCAGTCGACCATAATACCCATTTCCCTGTGGTGTTCACAATTTTAAATATTTTTATTAAACACACACACACACGCACACGCACACACACACACACATTTGAAGAAAATGTCTCAAGTTTGATTTTGTGCCCAGGGTTTGGAAAGTGTAAAATGAATGTCAAAAGTCACATAAAAACATCCTTTCTCCCTGGTGGTAAATAGTGTGTAATCTGGTTAACTCGCTGTGTCTGATCCCTGAATGAGAGGTCTATTAGGCAGTCTGTCATTAGAGGGATTACATGTGCTATTATCAGCCACAGTCTGGATACTCAAACTGAACAGGCGGATTGATTCAATCACACACATTAATAGAAAGGATGGCACGAAGACTACAGAACAGAATTTCAGACATTAATGGGTACGGATATATAAATAATAGCGCTGAAGCCCTTTGCTGTATTTATTAGTTACATGCTCACAATGATTGTTATGAAGCCCAGCATAAAGAGCAGAGATATACACAAACCAGAGAGCATGAGACACAAATGTGTTTGAGCATAAAGAACACTCGCACATAGCCCTAAATGTTATGACATTTGCCTTTCAGTGCTTTCCTGATCCAGATAACTGACCTTTCCCTTTTGCTTTCCCTGTCGATGAGCCAACAGAGGAGACTGCAGTCCGAATGCATGTTTAAAGTGAGCCTCTGTTACACTTATTTGATATCAATCATAACACATCTCATGTTAAGTAGCATTAGCACCTACACTGTACTGATGTTAAAATAAACTGTGAAAAAATCTTTTGTAAATCTGAAAACATTTAGTTTACAAAAGACACCTTTTGAATAAATGAAAAAAAAAACAACAACAACAAAAAAACGAGGCACGGATTCATCTTGGATTAAAATTTTTTTTAAATCCAAGATGAATCCGTGCCTCGTTTTTTTGTTGTTGTTGTTTTTTTTTCATTTATTCAAAAGGTGTCTTTTGTAAACTAAATGTTTTCAGATTTACAAAAGATTTTTTCACAGTTTATTTTAACATCAGTACAGTGTAGGTACTAATGCTACTTAACATGAGATGTGTTATGATTGTGATATTCACTGTATATGGGAAGGGGACTTAGAGTTAACCAGTTGACAGGTTTTTACTGTAGCATGTTGACATTCTTTGTCATTTTACAGTGTACAGTATGAACCTGCATTAGACTTGAAACCTGCAATAGAAATGTTCTATCTAATCACAGTGCAGTTATTCTGGTCACATGTACAGCAAAATGTAAAAGAAGAATGACAAGGAAACTGTTTTTGTGAAACTCACTGTACTTGCTAATGTGTAACAACAGTGTCGGAGGTGATGATGATAATGATGATGACAGCCGAGACCCCTGAGGGGAAACACCATGCTCTGACTCAAGGCTCAGACAGAACGGGTCAGGCCCTGCTGATCAGCACATCACTGCTAGCCAGCCACAGGTTACAACTGTCAGTCTCAGTGATCAGGAATAGTCTGATTTCACTTCACTGCGCTGCTTTCATTTACCCTCTTAATATTTATACTTCTGTGAAAACAGATACAGTATCAACAATAACTCACATTTCATAATTGCATCGATCTCTCAGTGCTGTCTCGTCAATCTCTCCACCTCTTTTACCTTGCTGTAGACTTTCCACTGACTTCTGTTTTATACTGGGCAAATTATTTTATATGTTTACATTATGATATTTTGATTATTGAGTAATCAGTTTGTGGGAGAAATTGAGCTATGACAGATGGGTTTGGCTCATCTATACTCAAATTTAGAGAAAACAAACTTTGATATCCAAAATTAAAACCAAATCAATCGAAATCGAAACATTCCAGTGCTGGCATAGTTACTCCATTTTGCCACTGACTAACATTAACTTAATGCAACATTTTTATTTTTGGAATCTGTTATTTTTTTTTATTTTACTAGATTTTTACTATGCAATAAACATTATATATATATATA
>NW_015666573.1:1250184-1253134 GCF_001515625.1 Sinocyclocheilus rhinocerous
ATCTTTATATATATATATATATATATATATATAATATATAATTTAATACATTGTGATATTATATTTACTTTTGGATAGAAACTTTAAAATATATTGTCACCAACATTAAATTTTTGGTAAAACCACCACTATATTTTTTTTCAGAAGAAAATATATTTTTTTTAAATCCAAGATGAATCCGTGCCTCGTTTTTTTGTTGTTGTTGTTTTTTTTTCATTTATTCAAAAGGTGTCTTTTGTAAACTAAATGTTTTCAGATTTACAAAAGATTTTTTCACAGTTTATTTTAACATCAGTACAGTGTAGGTACTAATGCTACTTAACATGAGATGTGTTATGATTGTGATATTCACTGTATATGGGAAGGGGACTTAGAGTTAACCAGTTGACAGGTTTTTACTGTAGCATGTTGACATTCTTTGTCATTTTACAGTGTACAGTATGAACCTGCATTAGACTTGAAACCTGCAATAGAAATGTTCTATCTAATCACAGTGCAGTTATTCTGGTCACATGTACAGCAAAATGTAAAAGAAGAATGACAAGGAAACTGTTTTTGTGAAACTCACTGTACTTGCTAATGTGTAACAACAGTGTCGGAGGTGATGATGATAATGATGATGACAGCCGAGACCCCTGAGGGGAAACACCATGCTCTGACTCAAGGCTCAGACAGAACGGGTCAGGCCCTGCTGATCAGCACATCACTGCTAGCCAGCCACAGGTTACAACTGTCAGTCTCAGTGATCAGGAATAGTCTGATTTCACTTCACTGCGCTGCTTTCATTTACCCTCTTAATATTTATACTTCTGTGAAAACAGATACAGTATCAACAATAACTCACATTTCATAATTGCATCGATCTCTCAGTGCTGTCTCGTCAATCTCTCCACCTCTTTTACCTTGCTGTAGACTTTCCACTGACTTCTGTTTTATACTGGGCAAATTATTTTATATGTTTACATTATGATATTTTGATTATTGAGTAATCAGTTTGTGGGAGAAATTGAGCTATGACAGATGGGTTTGGCTCATCTATACTCAAATTTAGAGAAAACAAACTTTGATATCCAAAATTAAAACCAAATCAATCGAAATCGAAACATTCCAGTGCTGGCATAGTTACTCCATTTTGCCACTGACTAACATTAACTTAATGCAACATTTTTATTTTTGGAATCTGTTATTTTTTTTTATTTTACTAGATTTTTACTATGCAATAAACATTATATATATATATATATATATATATATATAATTCGTTTTTATGTTTCAAATGAGGACATCCCCCAATTGTCCCCTAAGGGAGGTTATGTATATTTAGTTCACTTCTGAGGACAAATGTATCCCCACAGTATATCTAAGCCCACCCAGACTACAGAAGTGGTCCACTGATGACACAATATGGGCAGTTAGAGGTGGATGAGGTGATGATTATCTAAGCTGAAAGCTTGTTCACACATGGCAGGTGACCAGGCTGCCAGGAGGGAGATACCGACCAAGAAACTCAGGAGCCTTTCACTTTTTCCTCTTTACTTTCTTTCTTCTCACTGCTCTCTCCCCCGTTCCCTCTGTCTCTTCCACCTCTCTATATCCATTGCTGTTTCAGGTCAAACTCTATTTCCCCCCCTCAATCAGTAGGTTTTTCTCACTCTTTTTACACTGTGAGGAAGTGTGTGACAGAGGGAGGCGGGTGCAGAGGTGCAGAGTAATATTCCTTTCATAAATCATGCAGTAAGAGATGTCAGAGGGGTAATTGTGCTTCTGTGAGTCCTCTTTAAAGAGGGGGATTTTATTACTGGGTTAACACACAGTGCCGCCCCTCCATTCTCCAACATTACACACTCATCAGGGAATAATCAGAGTGGAAATGCCGAACTCTTACTTGCAGGAGTGACGATTAGCGCGTGAAGATGGTGAGTGTGTGAAAGGACACACAGATGCTCAAATATACATTCACACCATTTGTTCAAGTCAAGATTGTTTTCTTTAGAACTGTATTTTTTTCTTTTACAATACAAAATGGTATTTAGAATGTTATAGCAAGAATTACTTTGATTTTGTCTGTTATTTTCTGTCTTAAAGCTGCAGTCCGTAACTTTTTTTGGTTAAAAATGATCCGAAATCAATATTTGAGAAAGTGCATAACCTGCCAATGTTCAAAACTATCGCCTTACTTTAGCCTGTTTCACAACGGTTATCTTATAATAATGTTTTCTAATTTGAGTGGTATGGGTAGGTTTTTGCGAGAAATTCGAGCATGCCGCTGCGTCATTACGTCACGTCTGTAAACATAAAGAAGTTGTCCCGGAAGGTGGCGGATCGTTTATAGCCTTTTCTCACAGCAGCTGGAATAATTAAATGTATCATTTTGATGGAGGATTGTAATCCATAAAGGATTATGTGTTTATGAAACACATGTGAATGAAATTAAATTATATTCCAGTTTTAAATGTGCTTCTGATTACAGATAGCCTGGGATTACAAAGATTTGTATTTTAAAGAAAACCAGTTCGAAGGGAGCATAATTTGCTTTTTGGGTTAAAAGAATCTCTTAATATGGAATTCGAAGAGTATGACAATTAGATAAGACTGTGCAGAAATTGAAATCTACACGCTAATAAACACTATACTCATAGTCACGCAATGCTGATGTTGTTAACATTAACAATTTGAGAATAAAGTATAACAATAATAATAATTTGAACAGTTTGATGTGACATGAGCTAACTGATCTTTAGGTTTAATCACCGTTGGTAGCGAGATTTATGGTAATGCTTTTTTCCTCAGTTGGTCAGAACAAACATGGCAGACTTGTTACTTACTTGTTCAGATGACAATATACGGTGAAAATTCTTATTTGGGTCATATATTCCAAGACGAAGGCTAGAATCTGTGATTACTAAGTATAGGATTCACACCGGTGCGGTGACTGACTGCCACACACACA
>NW_015666573.1:1254387-1255069 GCF_001515625.1 Sinocyclocheilus rhinocerous
TGAATGAAATTAAATTATATTCCAGTTATAAATGTGCTTCTGATTACAGATAGCCTGGGATTACACAAGATTTGTATTTTAAAGACAACCAGTTCGAAGGGAGCATAATTTGCTTTTTGGGTTAAAATAATTTCTTAATATGAAATTCGAGTGGTATGACAATTAGAGATTAGACTGTACAGAAATTTTAATCTGCTCGTTTATACACACTATATTCACATAGTCACGTAATGCTGATGTTGTTAACATTAACAATTTGAGAACAAAGTATAATAGTAATTATATAAAGCACGGTTTGATGTGATATGAGCTAACCAATGGTTAGATTTAATCACCATTGGTAGTGCGATTTATTGTAATGCTTTTTTCCTCAGCTGGTCAGAACAAACGTGGTAGACTTGCTACTTACTTGTTCAGATGACAATATCTGGTGAAAATTCTTATTTGGGTCATATATTCCAGATGTAGGCTAGAATCTGTGATTCTGAAGTACAGTGAATATCCACACCGGTGCGGTGACTGACAGCCACACATACTCCTCAAAACATTAGATTAATCCGCGCTGGAGCCGCGCCGGACCACAACCCACGCAAGGAAGATAATTACGCAAACAGCTGCAATTGCAGGTTTTCAAACAGAGATGGCGACAATGAGGCAAAACTTACGGACTGCAGCTTTAACA
>NW_015666573.1:1255219-1255521 GCF_001515625.1 Sinocyclocheilus rhinocerous
ATATTGCAATAATTTCACATTCAATCTTCAAATGAATGTACAAACCACATAAAGACAGTATATTTTTTAATATTTGTTTAATGGCATCTTTTTTTTTTATGACTGAAGGCCAGTATCAATGATTCCAATACTGATTTCTCTATAAAATTGCCCTCCCCCCTATTATTTAACCATTGACTATAGCCATTCAACATTACAGTATAATTGAGAGCTATCAATTTTAACATTTATTAGACTTTAAAAAATAACTTCTAATTTAAGTGAACTTAAAACAATCTTCACATAAACCCATTATAATAAAT
>NW_015666573.1:1255556-1262977 GCF_001515625.1 Sinocyclocheilus rhinocerous
TCACTGTAGTGAAGCGGATACCGCTGAACTTGGGCGGGCGCCGGGCGAACTGAATCGCATAGCCGAGGCTGATGGTCTGCAGAAGCTAGCGAGACGGGCTGGGTAGCGCTGACCAAGCACCCAGAAACTGTACAAGTGGGACCAGCGGGACCACAGCGGTACCCGCAGTGGGGCAGCGAGGTGGAACACAGGGACCCAAATCGGGCGGCTTGTGAGCGGGCCGGAGAGGGGTGTGAGTGTGGGGTGCAAGACTCACATTACATGCATGCACAGTTTTAAGGCAGCTTTAATCGCCTTTTTGGTAACTTCATGACTTAACTGACCACGACATTGCATGCACGTAGTTTATTTCGCGCTTTGATATGAAAGGATACAGGCTACAGTGTGCGCCGGTGCCTTTGTGCGTGCAGTTGAAGATCACGCACTCCGAGCACAGTACCGTTTCCTGGTGCTGAAGTCAAGTGGAGAATTTGATGGTATTTTGCCACCATCCACTTTTCCTTCAAGTGCTCCAGTCCCTGCTGCAGAGAAACACCCGCATAAAAGGATATTACCACCTCCAAGCTTTACTGTAGGAATGGAGTTATTTGGATGGTGAGCTGTATTGGATTTCCGCCAGACATATCGTTTGGTGTGGAGGCCAGAGAATTTGTGATATTGTCGTCACATGCACACAATGACCACTTTTTGTAATAAATTCCTTCAACTGTTTCAGTTGCTGTAGGCCTCTTGGTCGGCTCTCTGGCTCTTTCATCCAGTTTGGAGCGACGTCTTGATCCACGGAGAGTCTGTGTTTTACCAAATACCTTCCACTTCTTAATAATAGACTTCACTGTGCTTCTAGGCATTGATAAAGCCTTTGAATTTTTTTTTTGTATCCATCTCCTGACCACAACCGTCCACAACTTGATCCCAGAGATCTTTTGACAGTGCCTTGCCACCCATAGTTGACTGTTTGCTTCAGTTGCACTACCAAGGACTGAAATGCTCCAGGAAAGCTCTTTTCATGCTGATCTGATCAAAATGACCACAGCTGATCACAGTTGAAAGTTAAATGGTTATGTGTGCCATTGAGAAGGAGATTAGCTATACCTGTTTGCGTTTACAAGTCATTTTTAGGAGGGGTTGATCCTTTTTCCAACTCAGTGATTCAGATTTTTTTCCTCCTGACATGTTGGTGTTACATCTTTCACTTGGATGTTATAAGTTGCATGGATAAAACAAAAACTGTGTCCGTCTTCATTTCAGGCTGCAAAGCAACAAAATGTGATTATTTTAAAGAGGGGTGATTCTTTTCTATACCCACCCATCTTAATAACTGTTTTTCATTGGAAATCACACGATGATATAGAGTTTGGTTGGACCTTATTTTCAATTTTTAGGATACATTTGGTGAACTTTGAGTTATCCAACAGATATGAATACTGAGAATACAAAACTCAAAAATGGTGTAAATTAAACACATTAAAGGAATTGAAAAATAAAAAATTGCCAAAATGTATTCACCCTCAGGCCATCTAAGATATAGCTTAGTTTGTTTCTTCATAAAAACAGATTTGGAGAAATGTAGCATTACATCACTTGCTCACCAATAGATTATCTGCAGTGAATGGGTGCCGTCAGAATTAAAGTCCAAACAGCTGATAAAAACATCACAATAATTCACAAGTAATCCACAAAACTCCAGTCCATCATTAATGTCTTGTGAAGTGAAAGGCTATGTGTTTGTAATAAACAAATCCATCATTAAGGTGTTTTATTTTACTTTAAACTGTTGCTTCTGGCTTAAGTCTATAATCTATAAAATTGCTTTCTCCAGTGAACAAGTCATCTTGTCTGAATCAAGAAAGAAATATGCACAGATCAAGCACCGTTTACATGAAAACAGTCTAAAACAGTTCTAAACAAATATGTTGGTGGATTTTGATGTGAGAGGACAACAGGGGATGTACGTTTTGCACTGGAGGTTATTATGGATTATGGGCTAGTATTTTGGCAAGAAACAGTTTAAAGTTAAAATACCTTGATGGATTTCTGTCTTACAAACATACAGACTCATCTACATCTTGGGTGTCCTGAGTGACAAGAACAAGAACAGCAAAATAAACCAAAAAATAGTAATAAATAAATAATGTAGCTGCATAAGTTATTTGTGGCACAGTGCATGCTGGGAACCCAACCCAGACAGCAGCTGACTTCGCGCCGGATCCGTTTTCAAACCGGCAAATCCTTTAGTAATTTTAACTGCTTCTATTAATTTTAATTGTTTAAGATTGCTGCGTGATAATTAGTGTGATGAGCTAGCAATGTTAATGTTTAAGTGCTAACCCTTAAGGCTGCATGCATTATTTGATCAAAAATAAAGTAAAAAAAGTAATATTGTGAAATATTATTACAATGTGAAATAACTATTTTCTATTTGAATATATTTTAAAATGTAGTTTATTCCTGTGAATTTTCAGCATCATTACTGCAGTCTTCAGTGCATGATCCTTCAGAAATCATTCTAACATGCTGATTTAGTGCTGCATTTTTATTGGTACTCAGTTATCAATAATGGTTCTTATTATTATCGTAAAAAAACAGTTTTTGCTGCTTAATATTTCCTGGAAACATTTTTATGATTCTTTGATTAATAGAAAGTTCAAAAGAACATACTTTATTTTAAATATATATTTTTGAAACATTATAAATGTTTTTACTTTTATCACTGTAATGCCTATATGCTGAATAAAAACAGTAATTTCTATTAAATAACACACACACACAAATCAAACATTTGAATGGTTGTATATCATGGTTTCTGAATATATTAAAGAGCATAACTGTTTTTCAATGTTGATAATAATCAGAAATGTTTCTTGAGCAGCAAATCAATCAGCTTATTGGAATGATTTCTAAAGGATCATGTGACACTGACGACTGGAGTAATGATGTGTAGGCCTATATATATATATATATAATATATATATACACACACACAAAATGAGCTGGCCCAGATCCGGCATGGTGCTGGACCAGATCCGGCCCACATTTGGCCCAAATCACCATAAAGGAATCCGCATCTGGTCCAGAGCTGACCCAGTTCTGGTCTGGGCCAGATCTGGCCCAGATGATTTTTGCTATCTGGGAAGTGCCAGCATAATATTATGGCCATCACACAAATACAGTTAATCTGTAAATATACAGGAGATTACAATAATGTAAAAATCACTGTGATTCCACAGCGTAATGCTGCCACCTCAGAGCCATTTTCAGGTCCTGGACACTGTGAGGTCACATTCATATATTAAGTGTGGGTCTGCCTATGAGATGAGACAGCCCAGACCACCGCTGATGTAAGTGGATGTAACCTGTGATTAATTTAAGTAAACTACTGGTTTTGGTTTGAATTGAATACAGATTAGCCTATGTGTAAGCAACTGAAAGGCAAAATATAAATTAAATTCTGAAATAATATTGATTCGTACTGAGTAAATGAAGTTTATTTAAAACACACAAAATGCTCTACAATTTGTATATGCTATATGTTCTATTTTAAACAGATTCCATCTCGGGTTGATTGACTTGTTTTTGTTGAAACAAAAGTTTTTTTTTTCTATAGTGCAGTTTGAGAGAAATATTTGAAAGAGTGGGAAGAAAGGAGGAAGGTGAGAGATCAGAAAATGGAGTGACAAGGTCTTTTAAAAGCGATGATGATAAATAGATACATCCTCCGTCAGCAGCTGTAGGTCAAAGATACATTCTCCTTCTTTTATGTTGTTAGATACAGAGAGAGAGAGACAGGGCAGGGGCAATCTTTTTTTTCTGCTGCGATTTATATCCTTTACAACTAGCAATGTTGTCACTGTCTGGCAGAGATAGTAAACCAAGCATAAATGATCTCTCAGATAACAAAAGTCATGTTAAAGGCTTTCTTTTTTTTAATTATTTTCCTTGTCATATTTAAACCCACCACAAGATTTCAATTTCTATATGCCATTTGCCATTAGTCTTTCTCTAGTGATTCACTCTGAGCTCAAATAAATATATATGACTAACATACAGTACTTAGATTAATGCATTCTCCCTTGACATGTCTTCAAGTTGCTTACTATGATGTGCTATCCATTGCTTTAGTTATCAGAGATTGACAAATAAATTATGTTTGATTAGAAGGTAATTTCGCATTTCTGGGATTCTCAGAAGCAGAACTCATCATAGTTGGGTAAACATTAGTGGTGAACAGAAACCACAACAAATGCATTCTTTGTGTTCTCATTTGCCCTAATAGTAAAAGAAAAATAATCTATGATAGTGTTTCTATCACTTTCCAAAAGAGGAAAAAATGTATATATATATATATCTATTGAAAGACTATATATGTATTGGTCAAAAGAGAGAAAGATCACTCCCTCATCCTTTGTATTAGAAACATTCACGTAGCAGCGTTAACTAGTTTAATGGCAAGGTAAGAAAACAGTTATACAAGTTATAAATAAATTTAAAAAATGTGGCTTACAATGTTAATAACAATGTTGATCTATGTTAGTCTGTGAAAAGGGTCCATTATTCAGGAATTAGATTTCTGCAGCATGACAGCAAGCATATTATTGCTTTTTTAAATTAGTTGAGTAAATGATTCAATGACTCACTCATAAAGACAGTAGCTTGTTTTGGTTCGAAATGAATTCATTTTTGAATTAATTATTTGAACATTGTTTCATGCCCAGATGAATCACTTTTTTTTAACAAATCAGTTTAGTGAGTCGGTTTAGCTCCTGCGTACTTAACCAGTCTTCTATCATGCTACAATCCATCACGCTCCTTAAGGTTGCAAAACTCTGGACTTTTGGTAGTACCTAGGATAACAACGTCCACTAAAGGAGGCAGATCATTTTCGCATTTTGCTCCTAAACTCTGGAATTGCCTTCCTGATATTGTTCGTGGCTCAGACACACTCTCTCTGTTTAAATCTAGATTAAAGACACATCTCTTTAGCGAAGCATTCACATAATGCATCTCATAACTTTGTACTCCAGTTATATCTGATCAAATGCACATCATTCTTTGCTCGATATGTTTTGAGCAGCAGCTACGCTAATTTTTCTCTCTGCTTTTCTGTTTTTGCCACGAGATGTGCATGCCGAGGTAACTGGAGATTACACCCAGCCTTATATGAAGATCTGAGATGACCCAACACCTGAGAAGAGATGACGTCATCCCCTCTCTGAGGATCTTAGATGAAGCCAACCCTGAACCAACATACAAAACGAACAAATTTTCCTTACTTTACTATAAGTTTGATCACAACTGTTAATCGCTGTTAATCGTCACCATTTCTGTTTGAATACATGTCATTAACTAACTGCATGATTTTTACTCTCCTACACTCTCAAAAATGCTAGATTAAAAACAACCATTTCTGGGTTATTTGGTGACCCAGCGCTGGTTAAATATCGGACAGAACACATGCTGGGTTATTTTGACCCAGCTGGATGGGTTAAGTGTTTGACCCAACATGCTGGGCTGTTTTATTTAACTCAACTATTGTTTAAAAATTACTATATTGCTGTCTTAAAATGGGTTGGAAATTAGAAATCACACACAGAATTACTAAAAGCAACAGTAAAAATCAAAAGGTGAACATTTATAAATAAGCAAGAACACCCATGTACAAAAATATAAGACAAATTGGATTTATTTGGATGAACACACCATAGTTTACAATATTACATACATTTAAACTCATTTAACAAGCATTTTAAAAATAAAAAATGTAACATTTAAAAGTAACATTTTAATTCATGTATATTCAACCGTTCTGTTATCCTTTTTCACCAAAATAGTGCTGATTCTTTTGTCAGTGTGTCGCCAAGAAAAAAAAATTGTTTTAGAGTGTAGAACTGTACATTTCTGCCATATGGACATCACCTTGACATAATCACCACTAATAAACTACTCCTAAATGTAATGTAGAAACTTTTATTTTCTGTGCAGCTGCTTTGCAATGAGGTGTATCGTGAAAAATGCTTTACAAATAAATGTGAATTGAATTGAATCAATGACTCACTTATTAAAATACTAGCTGCATTTAAATCACATACTGTCTGAGTAGGTACTACATTTGAATAAGAACTTACTCTGTGACCAGTAAAAAAAAGTTATGTTATACAGTATATGAAATGAATGTTTGTACAATATAACCGTAATCTGGATGTACTACATTTGTTACATTATCGCATGATCTATCAGCGTCAGTTGCACTCCTTCACTGTCATTCACAAATCCTCTCCTGTGGCCTCATGGGATAGTAAAGTGTCCTTTAGAGGTGCAAAATTAGATGGAATTAGTAGGTCATCCAGATTTTTTAACCTATACGGTTTTATAAATACTGTGAATTTGGATGTACTGCTCTTTTCACAATCCGTTTTTTTTTGTCTGCTTGGGAGATATGCCTATTTGGATGCAGACAGTCACATGTTCAATGAATCAGTGTTTTTAAGCGATCACTCATAAATACAGTCAACTGTCACCACCTACTTGCCACCATCACCACTCGCTATACCTTCCTTTTTTGTAAATTTTGTTATAATTGTTGGCCACAAGGATCAGGTGTTATTCATAAAGTGACTAAAAAGTAATTGTTTTGAATGGCAAGTAATAGCTGAACAGATATACTTTTTGAACCATTAAAGTTTTTGCATTAGTATTTGTATCCTTGAGGTGTGACATTCACAGAAACGTGTGAAAGAATCTGAAATTACACGCTGTCCATGCATCTCTGCTCCTCAGTTAAAACAAAGAGACAGGCAAAGCATACTCATAAAATCGAAACCAGACTTTGAGCATGGTCTCCAGAACGTTTATGTTTGTGTTGAAGAGACTTCTTTCAGTGATTATACGCTAGGATCTGACAGAGAACAGAGAGCAGCAGCAGCAGCAGAGATGCAGTATCCCCCCTGAAGTACAGTGGGCCACTAGACCAGCTCAGCCCTGTAGATTAGCGGCCCACAGTGCACTGTCCTGGGAACTGCACTGCCAGCAGCTATGGGGTTTACAGTGTCTAATCCAGACACTACACCAAAACACCAGCAAAGCAGATGGCTAGTTTCACCGATAAACTGATTAATTTTCACTGCTGGAGGCACTTTCCACAAATGGAGTCCAATTGATTTCTCATTACTTTATTTAAAGCAATAAAAGCACAAAACCCATGTTCTTCTGAGAGAAAACTATCTTGTGTTATCTAACATAAAATTAATCTAGCATGAAATGTAGCTAGCCTACATGTGGTGCCAGACTAGCTATCCAAGTGTGATAGTCTAATTTAGGCTAAATTTGCATCCTTGTGCATTTCAACTCTGTTTCTCATTTTATTTAGTTTGTAGCAGGGTTTTATCATCCCCGTTTTTTTAATGAAAACATAAATTCATTGGATT
>NW_015666573.1:1263193-1263566 GCF_001515625.1 Sinocyclocheilus rhinocerous
ACACGAGTAGCAGTGCGATATGGCTGTATATCAGCATGGCTGTGATTCGGCTGTAGGCAATAACAGCGTGCTGATTAGTCTCGCGAAGCCAGACCTTCAGACTGACACAGAAGGTCTGGGAACCTTGGCCGCTTTGAATGGCAAGGATCGCCCAAGAGGCCATATGACTGACAGATAAAGCAACCAATCACGTTTTGATTTGTGCCGTGTCATGTTTAGGGGCGTGGAAATGTCCCCATAATAACAGACCGTGTGTAAAACTCTTGGACGTATTTTAAAGATTATATGCAGCAAACTTTAAATATTTCACATACTTTTAAAAATCCAGCATTTAGTTGATCCTGATAAGCGCTCATTATCACAGTTGTAAACA
>NW_015666573.1:1266011-1275272 GCF_001515625.1 Sinocyclocheilus rhinocerous
CTCACCACCAGAGGGAACTCTCTCCTGAATATTGACTTTATCCATTCGGACTCTAGTTCCCATCATGCCTCATACCTGGGACTGATTGCACGCACACACCTGCATCTAATTACACTCACACATTTAAGCCGGACACTCACATCAGCTCTCTGCGAAGTCTTGATTTGCCCCGGCTGTCACTACTGAGCGTTTACCCTGTATCTTGCCTACTCGTTTGACCTTGGACTGTTTATCGTTTTCTGATTAGTCTCTGCCTGCCCTGACTTGGATTCTTCTACTGTGATTGTCTGCCGCTTGCCCCGACCTCCTGCCTGTCCCTTGTTTTGTCTCAGCCTAGCCTCCGCTATTGTATCTACTGGTGATTGACCCTGTCTTGTCTGTTTACTCCATAAAAGCTGCAAATGGATCCGGACTCTGCTGATGCTTCGCAACATTTACAGCCATATCACACTGTGTGATATTGCATTTATACAAGAGTTTGACGGCACAAGTGTGTAAATAAAAAAAGAAACAACAACTGTATGTCTTTAAAAACCCTCTTTTGTGTAGAACTACTTCCTTCTGCCATGGATTCAAATTTTAGTTTGACAGTTTAACAGCTGAGCTCAAACCTCCGTTACTAATTCAAAAACATCACTTTAGAACTAGTAAGGAAGGAACGTTGAGTTGCTTCATTAAAAGCTTATTGTATTTCTGTATTAAAAGCTCACTGTATTATTAAGAGTATTATGAGAGAGAGAGATTGACTGAGCGAGTGTGATTACCTGCATCTGATGATACTGCATTCATTCTTCAGATCAATCTCATCTTCAAAATAAAACATTAGTTTGAATGTCCGCTGAGAAAAACGATATCTTTGTCATACTGTCCTTTCATCTGTTAAGGGTGATTTCCGATGACAGCGCTGCTCAGTGCATTTGTTGGCTGTGTCTTACAAGCTGTTGTTAAAAGTAAAAATAACTTCTTTGTTTCAGTCTCTTTCAATATAAAAGTCTACTGCTGTCTCTTGTCGCCATCTAATGGCGGAATAATGTAGCTAAAATCACCATCATGAACACACACACCATTTCTCATTACTAAATACTATTATTTATATAAAATATTATTTATTGAATAATAATAATTAACAAACAACAACAACAGCTATCGTAAATGTTGCTAGGGAATTCCATCAAAAGCATAGTCTACAAAGGCAGCGCTCTAATATACGGCATTAAAGTATATAACGTGATGAGATTTTGCCCTCAGCCAAAACTATTTACTCTGGAACAAATAGATTAATGAGACCAAAGACTACCGTTAGATTTACCCAAAACGAATTATATCTCATGTTTAACCACTATTGAGACATTAGAGCCAGCGGCACATTCCAGAAGATCTGCCCGAGGTGAGGCTGCTCTCGGCGGGATCATGAGCAGCGAACGGCCGCTGATGCCCTGGAGCTCAGTTCTCCCAAAACGTGAAGCAAATTTTCAAATAGTCATTATCTTTATTAACAAACCACATATTTTAAGTCTAAACTACTACATTCTCACCTAAAACACTCTTAAAACTACATTCCTTGACACAAAAACTGTATTATTTATAAAATTATAGTGGATTTGGGCATCCGCCAAGACACTCGCTTTGACAAACACTGCAAGCGGAGTGATACAAACGGTGAAATGGCTGGAGTTTTGTTATCACTAGAATATCGCACCACTGGAAAAGGCTCTCAGCCAATCAGATTCGAGGACAAGAAAGAACTGTAGTATAACTACAGTTCTATAAATATATAGAACTATATATAGAACTAAAAATACTATAAAAATACCTATGTATGATCATTATTTAGTAGACAAAAAGCATTTTAAAGAGTTTTATAGAGCAATTTTTAACAAGATTTTGTTGAAAAGCATACAAATTTGATTCATTCTTTAATTAATTCTTGCTTGATTCCATGTGAAGTGTGGGGCAATGTACTTTGTCTGATGTCACACGTCACTGTTTCCGGGGTCCAAACACTCTATCAGATGGCAAAAGCAAACAACAAACGGTATTAATATACTGATGCTGTAATACTGATGAAAAAAATCCTGATCTTAACCTTTATATTCATACCGAAATATCAGTTGACCAGACAGTGATTAATTTTTTATAAATCATTAAAAGATGTCCGGGACGTGTGATCTGAATAAATAGATTTTATATATAGCTGTTGAGATAGTATTCTCAACTGAAACAGAGTGGAAGCTTGGACACGGAAACAATATTTGATACGGCACAACTTAACAAGCGGATATGCTCCTGAACTTTTGACATTATTAACTGAGCCTGACATTTTTTCTTCCCTTTTAATCAAAAACCTCTTTGCTTAGTGAGAATTACACTTGTTTGTTTTTGTTGTAAGGGTAGATAGTGTGAAAGTGTTACAGGGGCCCATGGGTAAGATGTTTGTGTTTGGGGAGAGGTTAATTCTGGCAGGGTCCCTTAGGGCATTCTTTCCTCCACAGTCAGGAGTGGCTTGGGAGCCCTGCTGAAGACATGCGTGTGCTAATCTGTGCTTTTTTGTAGTGCTATAAAAGCACTTTGAGAGGTGAATGTGATATCTGAAACATTATGAGAGATTTTTAGTGCTTTTTGGCTGCTTTTGTACACATTAACTAACACTATATAGTATGTTCATGTTTCACTATTGTATTGCATTGCACTTAGATATATGCATGGCCTATACCATGTGTGTGTGGGGGGCTTTGTGAGAGCAAGCGAGAAGGAGGGCAGAGAGAGTTCCCCAGTGCAGGCCCCATTACTCTCAGCTCAGGTGATTTATGACACATCTCTGAGCTGAATGTAAATGAACTGCTGTGTGGGAGAGGAAAGCTGTCCTGCCTCCTCTGTGGACAAACACACACACATATACACTCACACACAAGAACAGGTAAGAGACAGATAAATTACACTGAATAAATACAGTAACAAACCCCAGAGCCCCCAGAGAGGCTGTTGTGAATTTAAATGTACCATGGGCTTGAACCAAACCACATATAAAAGGAACAGATCTGAGGTCAGTAACAAACATGTATTACCTTCCATATAATATAAACAAAGCCTGCATCTAAAAAGCAAAGGCCAAAAATCAGTTGGTTAGGGACATCTAAAGTGAAGTGGGTTAAATTTTATTTCGGTCAAATTCAACATGAGTGTCTGGACAGTTTTTTGACATCGCTAGTGTGATGTTTTCTCCAACACTGGAGCATCCTGCCGTCCAGTTTTTCCTCTAAGGAAGTTTTTGGCAATTTCTCAAGCATTGTCTGTATTTAAAGCTGAATAATTTTAACTCAGCATAACCAAGAGTACTTCTTAGCATAAAATATAGTTCTGTGTGAACTTTTCTCAGATAATAAATAGACTGAACAGTTGAGGCCTTTGTCTTATATTTGCCTCCTCTGCCAAGTGCAGGATGACAGTCCTTTCTTTTGTAAAGTCAAAATTCCGTTTTTTTTTTTATCTTTCAAAAAAAAAAAAAAATGCTTAGTGTGCTGAAATTTAGAGCTATCACTGCAAATATAGACAGAAATGTAATATAATCATGACGTTTTTATTAACATTTTTGATGCACCCTCTGCACATTAAAAACTAAAGTTTTATATTACATATTATGCTTTATGATATCTGCAATGTCATTAGGGATTTTCATACTATTCATCTAAGTATACATCTACATTTTTTTTTTTGGACTTCAGATGATCCGATACATTCTATAATAGTTTCTGAGGTATATTGTGGAGTAGGTGAAATATCACCATTCCCTCATTCTTTAATTTCAAAACTGAGGAATTATCAAATGTTAACATTTTTCTCCCCCTCCCTACAGCACTAGTATTAAACAGCTTTACTAATAAATGAGATGAGACATCAAATATAAATCCCTGATGACTCTCTACATCCTTTGTTTACTGTCATCAAGAGCAAACGAAATTTATTCATTTTCCAAAAACAGATTTCAAACCATTTGATTGACTCCAATTTTGAAGAAAAAGCATCTTCAACAGAAGTGTGAAATAATTATTAATGCTGTTTCAGAGTTTAGCAGATTAATAGCTTCATGCAGCATCAGTCTGGAGACTTTGAAACTACTCATCAGCACAACTCACAGCAGCTTTCTCTGTTTTTTTCCCGTAGTGATTTATAGAATATGAAGACAAAACTCAAGTCTGCTGTGCTTTTCTGTTTTTGACATAATTTTGGCATCTCTCTATCTGCTATATCTATCTTCCTGACTCACAGAAAGTCACATTTAGTGTCTTTTGAATCAATAGTTTTCTGTTGCAACACCCCTGTGCTTCATGCCTTCATGCATGAGTCTGTACCTCACATGAGCCACTAAAAGGGTGTCTGTGGCTGGATCGCTAATGTGAGAAAAAAAATTTAAAGTTGTTATCAGAGAGAACACCCAAAGCAAGGCAATTAAATTAAAGAAAGTTAGCTATTGTTGAAAGCATGTGGATTTGCTGCAAGTGTCTTAAATCAGCCAAAGAGATCAAGACTCAGCTACAAGGCTGCTTATAAAAATGTTTGGGAATTGGCTGTATTGTAAGACTCACAAAGCACAATTAGACATTTGTTTGCTAAGTAGAATCAATTATTATATAATATTCCCTCTCTCTCTCTCTCTCTCACACACACACACACACACACACACACACACACACACACACACACACAGCCACAGAATAGCCTACTATTTTACCGTTGGAAGGCTAAGAAATAAACTGTATGTTGGCAGTAGGGTTGAGAATTCAGTTCCAGTGTTGTGCTGAATTCTGACCACTGCCAGATTAACCTGATGGCTGAGGCTGCTGATTTCTGCTGGGTTTTTTTTTTTTTCATGAACTGAATGATGTTTGGTTTTGTTAAAGGCTGTAATACAACACTACTTTTTAAATTCGGAACAGATTTTAAAACACTAACCATAATACACTTGACAACTTTATAAATGGTTACAAAGAAAAACTGACACCATGCACAATCAACGATCGCAAACTTTCAGATTTCATTCCAAAGTTGTTCCAAACATAGCAAACTGAGTCTTGCACGATTTTCTATGAAATCTGTCAATTCCAACTGGCTAAAAATCTAAGCAAGTTATTTTCAGTGAATCGAAAGTATGCCACTTTCAACTAACATAAATCAGCGTAGTTACTGACTGGTGAATCTAAATATAGACATCATGTGTTTTACCATTATGTAAATAGTGAAACATTTTACCCCATTTTAATTTGTTTAGTAGACCTATTGATGGTTAATATATAGGAACGGCCAAGTATGCGACTCAAAAGATTGTGAAAAGTCTTTAAAAGTCTGTGTATTATGCAATGTATTATTGCAACAATTGTTTTCAATTTATCAATCCATCCATCCATTTTCCAAACCGCTTATCCCCTGTAGGGTCACAGGGATGCTGTAGTCAATTGATTTATCATTGAAATGATCTCATCAATTGGCAATGGAATTGTATTTCTTTTTTACCCCCAAATATTTATTCCTTAAAACGGCTAAAACCAGAACAGGAATCATTAAATTCTTCACGATTCCCATCCCTAGTTGTGAGTCTATGCTGGTCTAGAACCCCATACTCCCTGCATGTCATCATAGTTAAAGCCGTCCTTATAATACACTCAAACATTTATTCATCCCTGCTCCAGTTGACCAAAGGATGTCCCTAAACTGAATATGGAGTGTTTATATGGAAAGTTAATAATCTCATCTGGTTACCGATTGGCTGCTATAGGAGGAAAAAGTCAGCCGCCTCTGACCCTCCCAGAAATACCCACAGCTGTCCTGTTCGCTCCCATTGGATGTCTCGCTCTACTCATGATTACAAGAACATAGCTGTTCGCTTCTCATTAATATGTAAACGGACAGAGCAATGGCCAGGAGCGAAACAGCAAGAGTGAGAAAGAAAAGGCGATGCCAAGGTGGAGTAAGACTGTGTGTTCATAGTGCTGAAAAGGGCAGTCCCCAAAATGCCTGTATATGAGATACAGCAGAGAGCATCACTTTGTATGACACATCTCTGAAACTTCATGGCAGGGGAGTCACTTCTTAGAAGACTTCAAGATGATGTATACGTGCTCTCAGGCAAATTCAGACTCATGGCGCTTGCTGACTTATCAAGCTGTGATTTCTTCTCTTCTATTCTTTCTTTCTTTCTTTCTTTCTTTCTTTCATCTAATCTGTAAGCGTTATGAATCTATCTCGTGTGTACGTGTCTATGCTTTTGGATAAAAGTGTATTTTAGCTCACTCTGGGTTTCTGCACATCTTTGTTGTGGAAAGGTCTTCCCTTGTCTCTATCCTGAGGGCCAGAACAAATACACAACTAATATTGCAGCATAATACAATGCCTGTTTTATCCTGTGTGTGGTCATTTGTGAAACAGTATCTGAAATGCTATTATAAAACACCGCAAACATTTCACTACTGACATTACCACAAGGCATTGTAGCTATCATTTGAATACATAAATATTAATGCATGCACAGTTATCAGAGGCCATAATAGTGCAGAAATACCTGTTTCAAAAGATCTGGGCATGCTGAGCAGCACATTAAATATGTCTGCTAGACTGCTTGTAGATGGTTTGTGCAGAAAAGATTCCCATCTCTAAAGCACAAATATAGACATTACTGATAGAAAAGCTGCCATTTAGTTAAATGGCTTAACAGTGTTGGTTATAGTAGTGTCGGGGTGGTGCTGTATCCATTATATATGTTAAATGAAACCAGTTGGATGCTAATGTGCACTTCTGGCGTACAGACCAATGCACTATTATGACAATGTTGTCAGTCTTGTTTTGGCTATTTTCAGTCACTTCGGGTAAAAGTGTATGCTAAATGAACAGGGCATGCTACTTTTAAAAGCAGTGCATTACAATATAGATTTTTTGTTTTGTTTTGTTGTTGTTTTCATGTAAACAAAAATCATAGGACACAATGCACAACACACCTGATTATTACCACCTATCCACTGAGGCAACACCAAATGTACAATTACAAATATAAATTAGAAATGAATTCCTCCCGCATTAGGAGCTGTTCACACAGAACACGTTTTTACTCTGCTTTTCTAATTTTTGCCTATGTTAACATGTGCTAGGCTAGATGGACGTGTTTGACCATTTCATTTTTGTCTTTTGTAGCATCTCACACATGGTGTTCTAAAAAGCACTCAAGTTAAAAAGTTCAAATGCGGTGGAACGAAAAAAAAAAAAAAACAAGGTCTAGAGACATATTGTCCCAAAGTGAAACTTCTTTTACTTGAGCTCTGTGTTTTTAGGGTGCCGTGTCATGCACAAGACAATACAAAAGGCACAAACACAATGGTCAAACAAATCAATTTACACAGAAAACAATGGAAAAGCAGTGCAGTGGAATGCAAAAATGCATTCTGTGTGAACGACCCCCAATAACGCAGTTTCATGCGTGAGACAATGCAAAAAATGTGATCGGACCAACACATATGACTAGTACGTTTACACAGAAAACAGAAATCAAAATGAACATAGAAAGCATGATGAAAACATAATTTTTTTTAGCTTATGACCATTATTACAAGAAATTCAATGCGGTAACCTAGAAGCGAGTTTATATTATGTCTAGAGCTGAAGTGTGAAAACAGAAATACAGGCAGTGTGAAAGCACAAGGCAAGCTTGCTCACGTGCCACAGACACTGTATGTGTGAAACAGACCTTAGGCTTAATTTTATTTCATATCTGAAGGAATGATGGAGCATGTGGCAAGACAGAGGGGAGTTTAGGTCAACTGGATCCTGTCTGAACGTGTGGCTGATTTCACTTTAAGAGTGCCTGCCCATCTCTCCCTGTTCTCCCTCTGGGTCCGTGCACCTCACACCCCTCCCTGGAGAGATGGGATTCTTCCAGAGTATCCCCTCCATGGGGGCCAGGCTAAGCATAGTGCACCCCAGCTGGGATCCTGCCTGAAGTCTGACAGCCCCTGTTTCCCCACGCCTGGATGACAGGAACCGTCCTGCAATTCCTCCCCAGGGTCAGATAAAAGGAGGGAGGAATAGAAAAACATACTCACGAAAGTTTTCATTTATTAATTTATTTCTTTAAAGATATATTTTGACAGCTGTCTCCACATTGCAGAGGGGTGGAGTGTCTGACATGAAAAGAAGTGGGCAACAGAGAAAACTGTTCTCATATCTCTGAACTTTAGAGACTGACTATTCAAAGAGGGTATATTCAATTGTGTCCCTTTCAATGAATAAAGATCCTCAATGGCTTTTCTCTCTCTCTCTCTCTCTCTCCGTGAATCAGTTGACATAGACTGTAATAAGTAACAGAGGAATTTCGAGTCTTTAACTTCCATATCCTCCTCCAGGTCTGTTCAACAAGAGACCTGTCAAATATGTTATTTCAGAAAGTGCTTTAGTCTAATATTTGCCATTTTGGGCACGTTGCAATATTACATTTGCTCTATATGACATAAATGTAATATTGCAAATCACATTGGCACATGCAGTGCAGAGGAGAAAAATAAAAAATGGTTAATGTCTTGGCAAAAAAATGACCAGTACATTATTTGTTAAGATCATGGACATTTCCTTCAACCCTAAAACACAACACAACACAATGCATAATTCTAAATATAGGTGAAACACTTGTTAAAATCAATACAGAAAATTCTTTCATATCACCAATACATTGGGCTCTACTATTTTGGGCTTTGTGTGTGTGTGTATGCGTGCATTTAGAGAGTACTTAAGATCAGGGCCTTGCTGGGGTATGCAGGGCCCCAGTGCAGGTTGTACCTGTGGGCCCTATTAGAAATCGTGCATTTAAATAGCATAAATAGAACAAATATACAAATTAAACAGTGCTTTTTTTCAGGTTTGTTGGTGTTCAGGTACATAAACTGAATAGTCAAATGTAAAATAGTTTTGCATAGTCTTCACTGTATATATTAAAGGGGTCATATGACGCTGCTAAAAATAACATTATGTTGTGTATTTGGTGTAATGCAATGTGTTTATGCGGTTTAAGGTTCAAAAAACACATTATTTTCCACATAATGTACATTATTGTTGCTCCTCTATGCCCCGCCTTTCTGAAACGCGTCGATTTTTACAAAGCTCATCGTTCTGAAAAGTGAGGTGTGCTCTGATTGGCCAGCTATCCAGTGCATTGTGATTGGCCGAATACCTCAAGCATGTGACGGAAATGTTACGCCCCTTAACATACTGTGATGCCGTGTCCCG
>NW_015666573.1:1275338-1283463 GCF_001515625.1 Sinocyclocheilus rhinocerous
TGACTCTTAACTTTTATAAAGAATATCTCTTTGTATTTGAGACTTTAGTCTTTGCAACTTTAGATCTTCTAGATCTCAAGATCTTCTTTATGCACCAAGAGCTTGTAACACTCCAAAGAGAAAGGAAAAATTGAAATCGCATCATATGACCCCTTTAAATATAGATTAATCCTTGTTAAAGCTACAAAAGTTATAGAGCAGTGAGTGATTTTCTCTTCGACCAACAGTAAATTAAAAGTGGTCACTGACAGTTTTCAAGGATACTCACCAAGATTATGGCATAATTTTGTATGTATTTGTCCGTTCAAGCGCAAATAGACTCAAAAGAGAACTCATTGCAATGTTCGCAGGCTGTGAGACGCAGCTCTCTGTGTTCAAACTGAGGTGTATTTGTCCATTCAAGAGCAAGAAGTCACGAAGAGAACTCGATTCTGGGCTCACGCGTTGTAAAAGACACGGCTCTGTGTGTGCGCACTGTGCGCATTCAGTCTGTGAGTACTGAATTGAGTTCTTTCACATCTTCTTGCACTTCAATGATTTAAAATTGCTTGAGAGTTTAAATTGGCAAGGCTTAACAACACATGCACATGATAAACTTTCGTGATGACACGCAGCAGTGACCTGATCGGCAGTCCCTCAGCTGTCCCGAGCGTTTTTTTTTTACTCTGACCACGGACAGCCGGTTGAAATAGCCATGGGCCCCTAGAATCGTCATCACCTTTCTCCCCACTAGCGACGGCCATGCTTATGATGCATTATATATATAGGCCACGTGAGAGAAGGCAATGCCTCCATTGTGATATGATTGGAAATGACGATAAATCCCTCCTCTTGTGTTCGTGCGTGTTCCACATTCACGAATCAGTCTGAATGAACAATATAAGACTCATTTTAAAAGTAAACAACTATAACCACTTTGTTGCGTCAAAATAAAATTTAAAATTTGGAATAAATGTAAAATGCTTAAAAACACTAACATAATGAGATTAATACCTGGCTTTAATAGAATACTGATTACATTGTTAATGTAAAAATATGAAATTGATTTTTTTTTTCTGATAGTGTAAGTAATATTTATTTAACCAAGAAAATGTGACTGGTACATGAATATACATTTGATTTTAAAAAAATGTAAATAAAAAATTCCTAATTTCAGAACACCACCGCACACCACTGATTATATATATATATATATATATATATATATGCATCTTACTCTAAGAAATTCACATTTTATATTTTGCATTTTGTAATTTAATAAATATGTGTATACAAAAAAATGAATTTGGCCTGTTACATTTTGACACACATTTTCATGATTTTGCATTATCGCCATCTAAAATGTTATTTTTCTTGTCTATGCCTTTTTAAAATGTCCATTTTAAATAGAACAAAAATACATAAACTGTGTAAAAATTAACACTGAGTCTAGCAAAAGCGGCCATAATCATGACTAGCAGCACTGCCACTATCCACCACTGCCCTCTAGGCAAGTTTAACCGGAGGGTTGTCATACCAGAAGAACCCAGTGACAGCTCCACATTCCCTTGCCAGCGGGTCTGTGGAGTGCGGGGTGGGGGGTGGATTTGCAGAGAAGGAGAGAAAAATTGATGGACAAAGGGATGGCAATGTCACTTTTATTTATCCATTCTTTTGGCACATGCCAGTGACTCATTAGTGCACATGGAGACTCTGTCGTCTCTGGCCTTGGTGTTTCTTCAACAAAGGAAGAAAAAGACAAAAGCAGCATGCACCCTTTGAATAAACCTTTAAGATGAAACCAATACGAGTATGCACACCGCCCAGCCTTTGAAAGTGTGTAAAAAACAATTGGTGTTATACTGATGTGGAAAACAGAACCTTGACCTCCTCAGATGAGGACCAGCTTTACAATCAATGTGGCTTTTAAAGGATGCATAGCTGTAATGAATACATTCAATTATTCGCCAGCAGCAGCAGTGTATATTGCAAGTATATGGTATCTGTTGAGGACAGCTGTGGATAAAGAAAGAAAATTTTGAAAATTGAAGACGAAAAACATATAGTTAGAGAGAGACACAGTGATGTACTTGTAGAGTTCTGGGCAAATGTGTCACATGCCATGTGTCAAACATGCTGTTTTTTTGAGACTTCAAGGAATAGTTCAGAAATTAGTCATTATGGTGTTCCAAACCCACGTGACTTTCTTTCTAAAGGTGACATTTTTGAAGAATATTCTTTCTGGTCACTCTTTTCAATAGAATGAAAACCAAACTGAGACTGTCAAGCTTTAAAAAGGTTGTAAAAGTACCATAAAATGTATCATAATCTACTTGACTTAGACACTATTTTCTGGCTTAAGTGGGCTGTTATTATCTCTGAGTTAGTTAGTTGAACTTGAGAATCAACTTGTGGATGAATCATTAAGATAATTGTGTGAACTGGCCATCCATATGGCTTCAATCGCTTTCATTAAAATGAATTTAAAGTGCCAAGAATATTCTTCTACCGTTCGTCTGTTCAGCGACACTGACCCCACAAATATACAAAAAAGAATGTTAACCCAGTGTTTAGCAATGTACAATGTGAAACAGTAGCTTAATAGCCAGTATCAATTGTTAACCCAAGGTAAAGTATGAGCAGTGTGAAATATGAAGCAAATATATAAAATACATGCTGTTCTTTTGAAGTTTCAACATTGATAATAATAATAAGACATTTTTCTTGAGCACCAAATCAACATATTAGGATGGTTTCTGAAGGATCATGTGACACTGGCTGCTGAAAATTCAGCTTTGCCATCACAGAAATAAATTACATTTTAAAATATATTCAAATATAAAACTCTTATTTTAAATTATAATAGTATTTTACAATATTACTGTTTTACTTTATGTTTTGATTAAATAAATGCAGCCTTAGTGCAGCATGAGAGACTTATTTCAAAAACATTAAAATATATATATATATATCAAAGCAGTAGGGTATATGCTTACTGTAGGGACAACAAGACAGTATTGTTCTCATAACCGCACAGTGTTTTGCTCTGTGCAAGTGTCTGTGGATTGAGCAGAGGAGAATGAATAGTTGGAGTGGATGCATTACCTACACTGGGCCTTCCCAGAGTGCAGGAGGTGAGGCCAGCCTGTCTTCCCCATTACTTTCATCTATCTGTCTATCCATTTTAAAGCGCAAAGGGAGCACAGAGTCAGTGCAGGTGCTAATGTCTTACATTTAGCTTTCTATTTTAAAAAAGTGTGCCCTCCAAATAGAGTGTCTTTCAATCTGTAAAAATCTTTCAGTTCGGGCAAAATTGTCTCGCTTTGACAGGCTAAAAAGTGTTTGTGCTTATTGGAGGCTGCCATATATTCTGCCTGGGTCAAGGAAGTCTTTCTTATTCAGTCTTGCTTTCATTTGGAGTTGCCTTCACACAAACATTCAATTATACGCATATACATAAATGCTCAAACTGTCTCAGATATAGACGCCTCCTCAATGACCACATCCCTCTTGATGCTTGCAATTCTCTGTGGTAAATATGACTCTATCGAAGTTAAGGTATTATTGTATAATTCCTACCAATTTCAAGTGTATTTGTGACTAAATGCTTTTATTCATAAAATGAAATCAAGTACACCATCAGAGGTTTTTATTTGCATTCTCCATTGCACTATTCACAGACCCTGTTCGTGTCTTATTGACCTTAACTGATATGTTTAATTTGTGCTCTTTCTTTTGCATCTCAACTTCTGTTCTATTTAATAGCCTATTTTATTATGTAAATGCTTGTCTAATAAGCACAACATTTAGCACAAGCAGCCAATGTGAGTTGTGACTTCAAATCAACTCTGACAAAAGCCAAACTGTGCCCGAGTCTCTCTCTCTGGCTATTCTCTGTACCTCAGCACTGCTCTGCTCTGAAAGGAGCCCTTTGATAAGGTAGCAGTCAGGAAGGATGCAGGGAAGCAGTCAGAGACATTAGGACTGTGCGTGTGTGTATATAATGTTAATTCTGCTTTCTTGTCATTTTTAATTAAGAGCCTAAAAAGTTCCATGAGTACTAAAAGTGATCTATTCATTTGTTCTTCTTGAGCTCTGTATTTTTCCTCATTTATTTGTTAGTTTGTTTTTCAACCATTAGTGCTTAAGAGTCTCCAATCTTTTTTGTCTTGTGCACTTTATTTGGTTGCCATGACAAATCCATTTGAGACCCTTTCTAGTGCGGCTGGTTAGTGCGTAATCTTTAGTAGGTGGAGATATGAGTCCTCTTGCTCTCTCTCTCTCTCTCTCTCTCTCTCTCTCGCAGCGTGGGCTCCCAACGGCACACAGATTAAAGGCTAAATAAACATGCATCACTTGTGTCCTTTGCATCACTCCATTTCTTCTTTACTTTACTTTTGTTGCTGTAAAAGTCTTGGTTAAAACAATCAAATGATTAAGTGTAGTTCACTTATGATTTAGCATCACTTGATATGTTTGTTTATTTATATATAAATATTATATAGCATAAGAGACTATTTTATTTATAAGAGACTATATTCATAAACATTAACAAATCTTACAGACCCCATACTTTCGAACAGTACTGTATTTGCTTTTGCTTTCTGAATTATGAATAGATATGAAGCATACACATTTTATTTAAAAAGCTGAGTTGAAAAATAATGATTGTTTTCAAAAAGGTTTCCTAAACACTTTCATTGGCTGGACAAACAGCCCAGCCCTGCATCCTGACTGCATTTAATGGCTGAGCCAGTGTTGCTGTGTTGGCTGGTTGAGATTCTAAAAACAAACAATGATTTGATCTTAATCCGTGTGTCATTCCTTTGTTTTTAATAGAAATTCAAAAATCAAATAAAAAATAAATAAAACGTTTATTTTTTTTGTCCAATTGTTATTTCAACTACCCCACCCCCACTCCCACCAATAAATAAATAAATAAATAACCCTTGTTGTCTGATTTTAATTTTTGTGCTCAAATCAAAAACTGAAATAAGAAGGATAAGAAGCACTTAAACTCAAGATTTTTTACTTTTGGTTTTATATTGAAAAACTAATGAACTAATGATACATGGATTGATCTTACTCATAGTTTTTCTACTAGGTTGGTTTAGAAGAAAGTATTTTTATATCAGGACATTTCTTCTTTAAACACATGTGCAGCATTTAGGGTTAAAACGGGGTTTTGAAAAAATTCAGTTGACGGAGGAATGTGAACATACATGTGTGTCCAATGAATTCTTGGAAAAGATCATTAGTTCACTGTGTGAAACAGCAGTGTGAACGCTTGCAGTTCGCTACCAATAAATGTCACCATACCTTCCTCTTTTCAATCACACTTCCTTTACTGAACCCATCAATGGCAATGAAAACATCATCCGGTCATATATTACCCCAGTGCTTAGACCAGTGAGCACACATGATCATCACTGTCTCCCTTTCTTGCCTTTCAGGTGCTCTCTCAATCTATTGGCATCTCTATCTTTCATTGCTCCTTTATTTCTCGCCTTCTCTCACTGTTTACTCTCATAGTCTAAAAGGGTCTTTTCTTTCATTTCTGACCAAATAGTGAAGTTGTCAACATTACCTTCACAGATTTTACTTTTGGATTTGTCACTTTTACACACTTTGAAATCTTAACAAAACCTCATCCTTAGTCACATCACACTCCTGCTGTAATTTAAGATCATATGACATGTCCAGAATCCTGCAGTTCTTCTCCCAGCGACCAGCGCTTTGGCTAGAAATGTCAGCTGTCTAGTATGAGCCATAGAGATGGATTGTTTTTTTCACACAGGACCCTTAATTCAATCAAAGGATCAGATCAATAGACACCATGCTCAAAAACGCAACAGGCCAATAACAAACCATTTCTGAGCAGGAGAAGGAGGAGGGAACTTTACTGGCAGCCAGGGAAAAAAGTAAGTGAAATAAAATAAGATTCTATATGACATACACTCAAAGTCAAAGACACATAAAGAGAGAAATAGCAAATGAATTTGCTCCTTAAATTATTTTATCATAATACTATCTAAAGAATTTTTTTGTAGCACCTCAGTTCAACAACAGCATGCTTATGTGTTTGCATTTTTACACCTGATTGAATATATATATTTCTGTCATGACAACTCTCGGAGGGATTGGCATGGTAATGTACATGACAATGTTAATGTATTTGGTCTTGGCGGAATAGATCTGCTACGCTGCTGCCAATACATCCACAACATGCTGCTGTGAGCATGTAAGAAATATTGCTGCTGCAAATATAACATACATGAAATAACCCCCATATAGCAAATATGACATACATGAAATAACCCCCCACAAAGCAGGAGACATAGGAGGGACAATACAAACCAAAACAAGAACAAAACACCCCCCAACAAGCAGATCTATCGCCAAGACATATGTATTGCTGCTGCTCCGAAGAGCCATGTGAACCGCATGTATTACTATCTATGTGTGCCTGGGCTACCACGCAGACTGGCTTAACTCTAATTAGACGTGCAATGTGTAATGTTTAATTAACAAAATGGATATACGTTGCAATCAGGGATTTAAATTAACTTTTTCACTCACCAGCCAATTTGGCTCTGCAATGATGAGGCGGACAAAGTTAGCCGATGCAAGCCATTTTACTCTCTCGTGCAGATAAAGTTGTCAAAGTTACAGTGCACAAAAACCCCTGGGTGGACTGACCTGAACTGAAATAAAAGCAGAATACAAATGTTCTTTCTCCGTTTTCTGAATTACACAGCACAGCGAGAGCATACTTCGCACAAGCACATTTCTCCAAACTATTCTACCCATAATGCATTTCACTCGGAACTAGCTGTTACAGCCGTAGATAGTGATCTTCAGCGTCTCCCGCAACACTGTCATTGATATGACTGCGATAAGCACGTGCTTCTGATGCTGAGTGCAGCTGAAATCAACCACACACTCATCACAATGAAAACATCGACCTTAGAAATAATGAACGTGAACACTGGGATAATCTTCTATATATATATGGCGAACCCCCGTTGAAATGTATACACAAGAATGCTTATTTCATTTAACCTGTTTCATGTCCATTACTATCGGCATGTCCTCAGAGCGATTACATATGCTCTAAACTGCGTTTTGCTCCAGCTGTATAAACACAGATGCTAAATGCTGCTGCTAATACACTTAAAATTCGCTCCTGCATACAATGCAAACTGCTAACTTTAAACTTGATTATGGTTGCTCATTTTTTATTTCAATTAGGCAGACCACGCAATACACACAGCGATATGTATTAGAAGAGCATTCACTTATCTTAGATGTTGATTTCACTGTTCTGAAGCAAGCTGCAACTGCTACAGCAAGCACTAGTCATATATTTGAATGTTGAGCAGCGAGCTCATTGGCTACCGATACAGGAGAGAACCAATCAGCTGTGCCATGTGATGATGTCATTAGGTCAGATTGATGAGTTAGACCTATTGGACTGCGCCATCTAGAGTTTCATGCCAGAATTCTGTATCTTTTACAGTTGAATTCTAATAAAGGGGTCTTATAATTTAATAACAACAACAACAACAATAACAATAATAATAATAATATCATTATTATCATCATCATCATTTTATTTCCTTTTTTTTTGTGGCAAAAATAAATGTGACAGGTTCCATGCTGAAATGTTCTGCATAAACCGCTAGTTTCTAGAATTGGGATCATCGTAAGGATTTGAAGAGCAGCAGGTGCTACACAGCCAGGAACAGCACAAGATTTTACAGCCTTTTCCAACACAATCTCATGGCAATTTGTAACTGTGTTTCATTTTGGATATTTGGTGGCTAATTCGTATGAATTTGTACAATCTCATTTGTACATTTTCATATGATCTGCTTAATCCCCAGTGGAAGTTGTTTAGGGGTGGACCTTCATGCTTACATTTGTTCTAAAAATCATGTTTTTGTGTGCGATTCACATCATCACTTTGACATCGCCACCTCGCAAATTTAAGTACCACTTTACAGTACATTACCATAACTGGGTGAACTTTTCTGAATACTGGATAGATGTTGCTAATGTTTAAATGGTTTGTTTATTGAAATGTATTTTTCTGAAATCGGAAAGACGTAGAAGTATAGACAGAGCTATTTCTGCAGCTAAATGG
>NW_015666573.1:1283639-1287210 GCF_001515625.1 Sinocyclocheilus rhinocerous
GGGGCGTTTTCAGTTCTGAAAATCACAATGTTTTCAATGTTTCTATATCTAAATATAAATATATACACTCTTAAAAATAAAAGTTTCAAAAATTGTGTTTTTTCCTTGCAAGCAATACCTAATATGAACCACTTTGGGTTCTCTGAATAACTTTTCAGTGAATAGTTCTTAAAATAACCATTTTTTCTTGTGTAAGGAGCATTTTACTTATTAACCTTTTTGCACTATAAAGAACCATTTGCACAATCGAAAGGTTCCATTGATTGAGGTTATAGATGCCAACAAAGAAACTTTATTTTAAGAATATATTAGTACTGTATATAAAAAAATTGATTTTTCATGATATGAGTCCCTTTGAAAGGATACTTTTTAATATAGTCTGTGTCAGACTTCAAATCTTAATGTTTACTGTGAGCTATTTTTGTGATGAGATTTTATCTTTCCTGCTGTATTCATTGTACCCTTTTATATTTCCCTATGTCGTCCCCTCCTTTCCTCTTGGTTGCTTTTCTTCCTTTCCCCTGGCTGTATCGTTGTGACACAGAGAGGGAGAGAAGAGAGGAAGAGAGGGTGGGTACCCTCAGACTGAGAAAACGCCTCTGCAAACATACCCTGTCTCTCCTCTATATCTGCTTCTCTCTCTCTCGCGCTGTCCTTCACTCCCATGCACACACTCACTCACTTCATCCTCTCTTTCTCTTTGCTGCCTCTGCCATCCCTCATTCTCTTCATTACCGAGTGCAACTCTGTCCACCAGACAATGGGATCGACTTTTTGGGAGAGTGTGTGAGCGCATTCGCATGCATGCGCGCGTGTGTGTGTGAGAGTGTGTATGCGTGTGAGTGAGATCAAGCGGATGTGGGATCTGTGTGAAAGCGCTTTCCTGCCAGCCCACCGGATCCAGTGAGCCAGCTTAGCAATCCAGGCGTGCACGGAGCTGGGCAAGCGTGTTAGAGTGTGTGCATGTGGGTCTCTTTCACCCTCACACGCTCCTCCACACGCTTGGGATCCTAGGGCTTGGCGTCTTTCCCCCAGGACCCCCCCTGCACCCTTCTGTCTGTCTCTCTCTCTGCGGTCTCCTCTTCTCCAGCAGTCACCATTTCGGCTCCCGGCAGACCCACGCTGGCTGCCCAGCCACTCCCGCGCCTCAGCCTGGGCAGGAAGACCCTGGTGGCGGCCGCCGTAGGGGTCATGCTGGTGCTGGTGCTGGTGGTGCTCATCCCCGTTCTGGTCAGCTCCGTGAGCAATGACAACAGCCACTACGAGATGCTGGGCACCTGTCGAATGGTGTGTGACCCGTACCAGAACAAAGGCACCAGCACGGGCATCGCCAGCACTGGCTCTTCTGTGCAGGCCGAGGCCGAGGCTCTGGCCGACCACAGCAACATGCCTCCACCCTCCACGCTCCTCCAGGGGCCACAGGGGAAGCCGGGACGGCCAGGCAAACCCGGACCTCCGGGGCCACCAGGGGAGCCAGGGCCCCCGGGTCCGGTGGGGCCCCCGGGGGACCGGGGCGACAGGGGCCGAAGCGGGGTTCTGGATCTGGGCAATGATGGAGCTATCAGCACAGTTACATACAACACGCACCCACGGGTGGCTTTCTACGCAGGACTGAAGAACCCGCACGAGGGCTATGAGATCCTCAAGTTCGACGATGTGGTCACCAACCTCGGTAACAACTATGATGGCACTTTGGGCAAGTTCATCTGCAGCGTGCCGGGCACGTATTTCTTCATCTACCATGTCTTGATGAGAGGAGGTGACGGAACCAGCATGTGGGCTGACCTGTGCAAGAACGGACAGGTGAGTGCCAAATCGTTCCTCTTTGCATAAAAGTTATTTGTGAAGCTCCTATGTTTAGGTTCAGTAATTTTACTTTAATGACAATGCATAGTTCTTTTTCTATGCCATTAAAGTCAAATAACTAAACATAAATATAGGATCCTGATAAAAATGCTAATTTTAGAAGAAAAGTTCAGACGGCACTTAGAGGCTTTTGCATCTGAACTCTTCAATTATATATATACTGTATATAAATTCTAAAGTTTCTAAAATAGTGTTGCATATCTATGAAGCGCATTTTTTCATCTCGTGAAAGGTGCTGGTGGTTTGAGCTTATCTTCGCAGAGCGGATCTCAAATTAATTAAGCTGTTAATAATGACCCCGCAGAGGACACACGAGACTGTCGTTTCTCTCTCTCCTCTCCTTTTTCTGTTTCGTGTGAAACTGGTTGGAGACGCAGTAACATCTGCTGTGAGTTGCTCGTCCCCCCAGAGCACGCGGGTGAAGTTCGCACAGCTGCGGCGCCACATACCGGGTGAGAAGACACGCGTTGAATGCGCGTAATGCGTGCTGACATTGTGCGCGTGTCCCCGTTAACAGAGGACAGAGGTTCTGCCTCTTTCTCTTTTATGGAACTGCCTTTTCATGGGACACTGAAAAGTTTACCGGTCTTAACTTTTTTATGAAGTGTTCAATATGTTCTAAAGCGCATGAATGTTTTTTTAATGCTCCTTAGAAGCATACATTTTATGTTTATGGATCTATAAATAATGTAAACGTTACATTTTTAGTGTTGTTGTCGATTTTATTAGGACTATTATCATTACAGATATTAAAGCGTGAAAATACAATACAGGCTGCTACTCCGTCTGTTTACAGGAAGCCATACTCATTTATTGGATTGAAGTAAATGTTTCACCGCAATTGTGGCTATTTTGCCCACAAAGCTTGGATCAGTTGACGTAGGCTCCTTAATTAGAGGGCGCGAACGAAAATGCCACAGTCTGACAAAAATCGGCAGCGCGTGCAACTTCATGAACTTATAATCACAGTGCCATGAAGACAAGCTACAGCCACAAACACACCTTATTATCTCAGCATGTCTCAGGAAACGTCCATTTAATGTGTGTGTGTGTGTGTGTTTTACTCTCTTCTTCTTTTCTTTCTGTCCCTTCCCGTGGTTGCATGCCCGCATTTCCCTCTGTCTATTTCCCTCAGTTGTTTTTGCGCTTTTGAATGTGAATATGATTCAGTGCAGTTGTGCACTAGATACTACATTGGCGTGTCAGCGCAGACAGAAACAGGCAGAAGTGGAACGTGCATTGTTAAGGATCTGAGGCGCTTAAAGGGTTTGTTTCCACGGTTGTAAGTCCTGATACAGTATTTATTAGGAGGCCGTTATATATTTATTTTGCGATGTTGGAGTGGTTTGGCACGCGAGACTAACTCTCAGGTGGGAGAAAAGCGCAGGTGCAGCGTCATCCACTCGGTTTGTGCCGCACGTGCGACGGGGGAGCTAGTGACAGATGGAATAGAATTATAAAGTAGACTTTATAGTCTCTTCAGGATCTAGTGAATTAGAAATAACATTTTCATATATTGAAATATTACATCTACATTTTCTGGAGCGCACAAAAAGTCCAGTCCACAAGGTCAGTGTTTTAAAATAAACTTTTGTCCTATAGCCGAGGCAGACACTGACAGAATCTTTCATTATTAACATATTTAATCACACTTAAATTGTATAATTTTGGGTACTGTAACTACAATAGTAATATATATATATAT
>NW_015666573.1:1287396-1290529 GCF_001515625.1 Sinocyclocheilus rhinocerous
ATATATATATATAATATTATAATGATTTATATAGCTCTCATTGTAATACCAAAAACGTTCTCATCATATTTAAATAATTACGTTATTTGTTAAATATTTAATTATAGTTGACTAATCTACGGTTTATCTGCTCTGATATGTCTTTAAATATAGATTGCGCGCTTAGTTTAGTGCTTAATCTTGGCACCATTTTACTGAGTTATAGTGTGCATGTTTTATTAATAGCCTACATAAATCAATCATTTAACGCATACACATCGATTAGACATTTTTCAGGTACAATCTGCGATTTCTCAACTGAATACACTTTGTTCAAGCTCTTTGTAGGCGCAAGCATTTCAGTTAATAGAAATTACTTTAATGTCTCCAATTAGCCTCCCTAACACCGACAAAGCGACCCATAAAAGTATATTTGTCAACATTTCTGTTTAACAATTTAGCAGGAATTGCACCTGGAATTGAAAATGGGGTGAGGAGATCCGCACCTGGAGGGCGCGTGTGTTTTTAGTCTTTCCTTGACCCGGAGGTCAGCGGACTCAGGTCACGCAGGACGCAGCGTTGCCGCAGCAACCGGAGCTTTCGCGAGACAGCAGATATTTCAGTCAGATAAATACAATTACGGAGGGTTATCAGACTGCCGGCGCGATCATCCAGCAGCCTCTGTTAGAGGAAATAGTTCAACTCCCATAAAGAAATTGTCACAGAAGAAAGACCGCCAGACGTTGCCCAGAGGGTAAGCGGAAAAATGAAAGAGATAATAAAAGGAACCTAACATTCACTGTAATATCTGGAATTGAAATATGTTTTTTTTTCCGTCCACAACATGTCTTTCAACTCCATCTCCTTCTTTCTCATATGTGTCTCACTACCCCCTCCTTTTCTCTCTTTCTTTTAAAACCCTTATTTAAAGTTAATCATGTTCTTCATTAGATCAAACCAGGCAGCTTGCTGAGACAGAGTCCTTGTAAGTGCTGCCTGTCTTTTATACTCTAGTTGCCATATTAATTTAACTTGTCTGGTCCCTTGGTGCCATGACAATGTGGGCAGATCTCTTCCTCCTAATTGAGATGAACACTTGCTTCTGTCACAAACCCATCTTTGATTTGATTAATTAAGCTTTCATCTGAACCCAGACCTAGCAAGCAACCTCAGAGAAATACATTCACCACAGGAGGCTGTACCTTTGTGAACTTCTCTGTTGAACAGCTTAAATGTTTGTCTGCTAACTTGCAATCTTCCCAAGTGCTGTTTTAAAGTTTCTTTGTTTTCGCCTGTGCCCTAACTAGATTGCCTAAGCAAAACCATAAAAGAAGTACACTAATGGCAAACGCAAAAGCAGGCAAAAACTGCAGGGAGCACAGTACAGCATTTATGAAGTGTGTGAAGGAAGAGCATTGGCGAGGGAGAGCATATGTTGTCGTAAAGCACCGTCTGTTGAACACAATGGGTCCTGATCTCTAGAGACCCTCCTCACAGACACTTTAGGCAGACATGGGCGACGAGCCTTCCTCCTGAGAGCAAGCTAATCTTTATAAAGTGGTTACCGCCTCACTAATTAAACTGCTATTCCAGATCAGAGGAATTGCAGCAGTGTGAGTGTGTGAGAGAGAGAGTGGGCATAGGACCTCAGGCGAGCCGCTGTTGGATGTGCTGTTTTTGGAGTCTCACTTTGTTCTCAAACAGTTTAAAAGAAACTTTTACTATTTATTTAACTCCCTCTTACTCTTTGAATGTATGTGAAAGCAGTACAGTGTTTCTCAATGGCAGTGATGGAGTGCTAACAGACATTCAGCTAGTCTGCTGCATCCCTGTGGACTTGCTCTATTCTTCAAGCGGCCACTGACCATACCGCCATACAAACCCACACAGCTGGTGTGCAGGATGTATACGTGAGTGAATGAGAACGAATATGAAAGAATATTTTTGTTCTGGTGAGATTGCAGTCTGTGTGGGAAAATATTAGCTCTGTATTTATTAACATCGCATAGTGTATGTTTAATGGATTTTAGCTTTAACACACAAAGGATGCATTCCTTTTCATCCATTTCCACTCCTCTTTCCAAGCTTGTTCTGTTTATTCCTCGCCATCTCAGCCTTTTCTTCTTAATTTGCCAAATTTTCTCCAAAAAAATCCCATATTTGCCAGATGGATATGTACAGCTGCCTGTGCGCTCCACCGGCTTTACAAGGAATTCCACTTCAAATGTGATAAAGGAGTGTAAAAAAAGAAAGGCTGGGAAAAGAAAAGGCATTTGTAGTGTGCCAGAGAGTCTTTTTAATCGTAATTAAAAACTTTGAACCGCATCCAGATTGCTCTGGCACCTGTCCTTGTGTTCCTTCTGTTGATATTGTCATTAATCCACCCAAACCCATTCTGACTTCATTATGAGCAAATGAATCCAGGCACTCTTTGTGTTCCTCAAGAGGCTCCTTCGGGATAATCTTGCTGTCTCAGAACATATATACTCACGCATGCGCAGATGTGTTCACTCGCACGGTCTAGCACATTTATCTTAAGATTCATCTGTTAGGTTTACAGTTGGTTTATAAAGTACTTGATATGTTTTCCAGTGTTTTCCTGGATGTTTTCCAGTAAGTTCCAGAGGGATAGTTCATACCAAAAAATGTCATCATTTACTCACCCTCTTGTACCTTTATGACATTTTCTTTGGCCTTGCACACAAGACATTTTTGTGCATATATATTTTTTGTCCATATAATGAAAGCCAGTGGGGTCCAAAACAACACTGAACTTCACTGACTTTAATTGTATAGACAAAAAAAGGGTCAAGATCTGTTCTTTTGTGGTCCATAGCAGAACGTAAGTCATACAGGTTTGGAACGACATGAAGGTGTGTAAATGATGAGAGAATTTTTAATTTTTAGATGAAAACTGTCCTTTTAAGCATGACATGACACTCCATTTTCCTTGTTCTTTTTTGATCACTCACTCCTTCCTTAAAGGGGGCATAACATACACAGTTTCATCCAATCTCATGTTAATCTTGAGTACCTATAGAGTAGTACTGCATCCTTCATATCTCCAACTCTCGCTCTTGCTCTCATTCTGGTCAATGCGGGCGTGCTCTTCCGGGAGAAATGCCCATATAAGGAGTTCCACCCTCGTCTACGT
>NW_015666573.1:1290650-1290981 GCF_001515625.1 Sinocyclocheilus rhinocerous
GTCATCTTTCAGTATCAAACGATGTGCAAATCCAGCATCGAACTGGGCCTAGTTTATAAAACGTTTGTCAACAAACACACTTGTGAAACTCCTTTGCTGCCCCGGAAAAACAAACTGTATGATATCTTTGGGAATAGTTACGCAATTTGCTTTTATGCAATTGTGTTAATAGTGTGCATAAAATGTGCTAATATAATTAAAATGACTGGGAGCAATACATATACAGTGGGTACGGAAAGTATTCAGACCCCCTTAAATTTTTCACTCTTTGTTATATTGCAGCCATTTGCTAAAATCATTTAAGTTAATTTTTTTTCCTCATTAATGTACA
>NW_015666573.1:1291148-1291381 GCF_001515625.1 Sinocyclocheilus rhinocerous
TGTGCAAATCCAGCGTCGAACTGGGCCTTGTTTATAAAACGTTCGTCAACAAACACACAAACATGCTCTTCCGGGAGAAATGCCCATATAAGGAGTTCCACCCTCGTCTACATCATGAAGAGCCACGATCGAAAAAAACTCTCCGAAACTTATACGAACCCGGAAGTAAGATTTTTGGCACAGAAATACTCCTTCATACGTCCAAATTGTTTTTTGAAACTTTGTCCATGCTT
>NW_015666574.1:0-1721 GCF_001515625.1 Sinocyclocheilus rhinocerous
TTGTAATGTATTTTTATGCTCTCTGAAGTAGTCAAGTTAGCATGACGGTGGTGAGAAAATACTTCAATTATATTATATTATAATACTTAAAGATAATATCAAGGTAACACTTTATAATAACTTTCATTCATAAATCATTAACAAACATTATGTAATGCTTAATGGATCAATGGTTCATATAAATTCACATATCTAGAAACATGAAATAATGTGTTTGTAAGTGTTTACTAATAAATGTATTAAACATTACCTAATAATTAACATTTCATGTAAATTAAAATGCTTACAAATGCCATTAAACTTCTAATTCATATGATCATGCACATCTTGAATGATTTTAACAGATGTTATACAATGATTAAAATCTTTTGTTAATACACAACACCTTTGCTGCTGTTGAGGTGTGATACGGGTAGGGTTAGGGACAGGTTTGGTGATATGGGTAGGTTTAAGGTTGGGTCAGGGGTCAATTTGATTGAATCGTTTTGCCTGATAGTAATCTGTTTATATTGCGTTGTTTTGATAAATGATAAATTAAGTATTTTCTTGAAGATTTCTCCCCCCCTCCTGTTGATGTATGACTCAAGGAATATTCTGTTTAATGATACACATATAAGTGTTGAGATGATAAAAACATGTCTTGCACCCAAATTACAATGTGTGATATGTATTTACCAAGCATTTAGCTAAACCTAACTAACCACCCTTTACACAAACATTGTTAAAGTAGCTAAAAGTCCAGTGCCAATAATACTAAAAATTTGTAAATGTTTATAAACATTTACAAATGATGAATAGTCTCCACTTTAGATTGGGTACTGCAAAACGGGTGGATCGTTTCCTTTTATTCACTAGCATTAAAACATGCATGGTTTCGTTTTTATTAACTATATGTGTATTAACAGAGCTTGCTCAAGTTAGAGATCAGTGAAAGTGGTGGTTTTATTAGCCGTAGGCTACTTGCTAACGTGAACTGTCTGAAATAGCAGCATCTGTTGTTTATTTCGCTCAGTGTGCACACTTATATACTGTTGATGGGTTCTATTATTTATGTTTATAAATAATACTTTTTGTTCACACTGCCCCATTTCATTTGAGTCTTTCCTGTACACATTCATACCTCTCCAGCCGGGATATGGCTCTAATTCTTCTTCTTTGGTCTTTATTGTATTTACTGACCTAATTTCTTTGATCAAACTTCTCACTTCACGATTAGCACTGCATTAAAAATATACTCTCATGAAAATACCCGGAATGGCTTGAAGAACACAGATAAACCGTTACCGTATATCATCGCAATTGTGTATACTCTCTTGGATGTTTCAGTATGAATGAAACAGACATTACAGGAGAGTGTTTAGCGCTCCATGGGTAAAAATGGAATAGTCTTAATATTACTCTTCTTTATAGACAGTGAACGTATGAGAATCCATAAAACATTTCTCCAAATGTGCACATTTTTGGACTGAAAGCCCTGGGGGACGTTGTTTAGACAAGCACTTTCATGAGACTCTTCAGGAGTTTTTCTTAATGGATGTGGCTGTGGCTCATATTTCATACTGAAGGTATCAATTTCATTTTTAATTTACAAAACTCCTGATATAAATTAGGAAATTACTGTCACCTTAAGATTAGACCATTTTAATGATGTGTGGTTTGTCAATTTAATTACATTCTTTTACATTAAAACTAGCAGCAACTTTCAACTAATGTAAACAAAG
>NW_015666575.1:0-218 GCF_001515625.1 Sinocyclocheilus rhinocerous
GACAGCTCCAGATATTTAGCATGCCAAATATTTCACGGGCGTCGGAGACGTGTCAGCGATTCCCTCAGATCGCGTCTTTGATCATTCACACTGCGTGATTGTCACTCGCATGAAAGAGCACAGATATTTGCCTCCGATTTCGGGCATTTGTCTGCGATTTCGCAACCCGTCGGCGAGAGAAAAATCGGGGGCTAAAATCGTGCAGTGTGAACTCGGCA
>NW_015666575.1:311-535 GCF_001515625.1 Sinocyclocheilus rhinocerous
ATTTAATAAACAACAACAACAGCCATCATAAAAGTTGCTAGGCATTCCAGTCAACCCTACAAAGGCAGCACGATATACTGTAGGCTATACAGCATTGAATTTACATAAACATGATAAGATTTTGCCTAAACTATTTGCTCTGTAACAAATAATAGTTTAATGAGACCAAAGACTGCCCATTAGATTTACCCAAAACGAATTATATCTCATGTTTAACCACTATA
>NW_015666576.1:0-1215 GCF_001515625.1 Sinocyclocheilus rhinocerous
GCAGAGCGACGGCAAGCCAACACACTATCTGGCGCCATCTTGAATACAAAATACAAAAAGGTATTTTAATCAGCAAATCCAGGAGACAGGCAAGTAAACCAACATTTCATAAATGAGAACGGACCCCGACCAAGGCAAAACTGAGAGTATTTGTAGGGGAGCAAACAAAAGAACTAATGAGTTAATTAATTAAACACAGGTGAACGAAATGACAATTAGGAGCCAAAGTAAAACTAGGTCACAGGGGAACAGATTAACTGAAAACACAATGAAAACAGGACAAAAACTAAACATAACCCTAACAATACCCTAGTGAATAAATAGTATACTTGAGTACAATTTATTTGTATGTAGTATAAATAAATATATTTGTGGCCATAGGCGGAGCATGTGTAAGGCTGGGGAAGGCTTAGCCTTCCTCTAGCCACGGGAACTTGGGGCAAAAATGCCACTAAGTTGGACAAAAATGCCCCTGCACAAACAAATTAAATCTATTACGTCTGTTGCTAACAAAGTGAACATGAATAGACAGTGTCGATTGCGGCAATAAATTAAGATCTGCTCATGTTGCACCATATTTAATTTAAGACGTTTTTATAGTGTTGCGCATTTGAACCAATCACACACATATCTGTTGAGCTTAGGAATGCAATGGCCAATCAGAAGCGTTCAGATAAGTCATCGTTCAAACTCATCAGTTTTGTTGAGTGTGCGCGAGTTTGCTGACTGAATTCCGGACTCTTGCGAATTCTCTCATCATAAACAACAAAGCGCAGATGTACGTACAATGTAAGAGATTCATTTAACAGTGTATACAGCTTCAGTGATTATAACAATAGTTTTGTTTTTTTTGAGAGTGCTTAAACTTAGATCAATGTTAGTGATAATGTCACTTTCTATACATAATTTATTCGCTGTTTGAATAACCGTGGAAAGGAAACGTTATATAATTATCAATTTCTAACGTTTTTATTAAACTGTAATCACGCCTACAAATTCAGTCCCATTAAACATTTTTTTAGCCTACATGACACCCATGTCTGGTTCTTGCCTAAAAAGACGGGTTTATGATGTTAATACATTTGGCTGCTTATAGCCTTACCCTGGAGTTGGTTCACCCTCCGCCTATATTTGTGGCACACTATAAATTGGTATACTTGAAGTCTGTTTAATTGGAACAACTAATTTTGTACTAAATGCATTTTAGTTGTGCCA
>NW_015666577.1:0-482 GCF_001515625.1 Sinocyclocheilus rhinocerous
CTTGCATTATTGACAAACTATTTTCCTGTTTGACACTGTAAAGCCAGTGGTGGAGATAACGAATTACAACTACTCACGTTACTGTAATTAAGTCGTTTTTTCGGGTACTTGTACTTTTTTTAGTATTTTTTTAAAGCTGTACTTTTACTTGTACTTGTACTCCTGGGGTCGACGGTGGCGCCGGCGCCACCACTTGCATGTTTTACTGATAAGAGCAAAAATAACTTAAAATGCTCGTTCATTTTTGTTTGTACACATAAGAGTAATACACCATTCGAATCTGTAAAGGGTCTACTTTTATTTATGTACACTCACAATAACAACAAAACATTGTGTTTTTGTTAAATGAAGAAAATAAACATGGTGTGCGTTCAGCTTTCTCAGTCTCCGCGAATATCCCTCTGAAACGCGTCAGTAAAATAAACCAAAACTCAGCAAAGACTTGACATAGAGACATGAGAATTATATCTATGGAAAGCTTG
>NW_015666578.1:0-1848 GCF_001515625.1 Sinocyclocheilus rhinocerous
ACATGCCAAACTTCCTCAGCCTCCTCAGGAAGTACAGCCGCTGTTATGCCTTCTTAACCAGCTGGGTGGTTATAGGTTTAAATAGTATTTCATGCATGTATTTCAACTGTAGGGCTAATACAATATGTCCCCTATATGAATATTATATAGACCTATTGTTTAAATCAAATTTATGCTTTAAAAGTAGGGTAATAATAGCATAGTCTGTCCGTTTAAATGTCTGCGTTTAGCTTCAAATGGTGTCTTTGATGCCACCACTATGCGTGCGCAGCTGCAAGTGACGTAACTGTGACGTCTACTCTGAATTGGTCTATACTAGATGTAGCTGAGGCCTGGAAGAGTTTGGTTCATGTTGCCGCCATGGCTGGAAGATGCTGTTTTCTGCGCTGACGTACACTTGTTGCAGAGGGGGAGCAAAGATGGACCAGATGTTACAATGAGGGTTATGCGCAACAAATTTCCATATTCTGTAAAACAGGTTTTGTTGCTTTTGAGTACTGAACTTTTTCTTTTATGTTAGCAGTTGACAGGGGCGTAAATTTCGTCTAATAGATGGGGGGGACAATAGACATAAAATTTCTCAAGAGCAATTTTTGAAGGGGACACAAGTAATACAGCTAAAATTGTATTTGTAAGGATATTTATATACAGAGGAAAGCCTTACTACTATTAGTGTAGTTTTCACGTGGAATTGGGCTAATTTATCACTGTTGCCGCGGGTTGTTTTTCATGTCCGCGTACACAGAGGAAAGCCTTACTATTATTAATGTAGCAGGGAGACCGTGCCAAAAAACCACGCCGCGACCGCGCTCGTGTCCGTTGTAGACATTACTATCCGTAACAGTGTTGCCAAGTCTGCAGTTTTCCCGGGGAATTGGGCTACTTTATCACTGTTGCCGCGGGTTGAAGCGAACCCAATAATGTGTATTTTAACCCCCGGAACGCGATTTTTACCAGGGGGACCCCCCTCGAAATGCGGTTAGTTTGGGTTAGTTTTGAGTAGCAATTGGACTGGTTTTGTTGTGAAAACCTGGCAACCCTTTCCATCAAGCAGGTAACATTATTATTGCTAACATAGCGACTCATCGAAAAATACATTGGCATCATCTGTATTAAAGAGAAAATAATCACTTCATCCAATGTTTAAGTAAATAAAATAGACTTGACAGCCTTACTTACTGGAGTTCCACAACTATTGACTTTGTTCTCTCTCACCGGACTTGTGTATGTGTGATGTGAAAGAGGAAAGCAGGCATTTGGACCAAAGCACTGTGAGGCAAGGGAGGGGGAGACTCAAAATGTTTCTAAACTTACAACGCATTTTTGCCCAGTTTGCATTTGTGTTGTTTTACTACTTACACAATTATTTAAAGTATAAAACATAAGTATTTACAATACACAGCGTGGTTTTTAATCATATTTTTTAGGGGGGACAACCCTCAGATGGGGGGGTCCTGTCCCCCCTGACCACCCCTGGATTTTGATGACGCATGGCAGTTGATGATGCTAACGTTCCCCTCCATCCTCCCCACCACCAGTGTTCGGGGTTACGCTTTACAAGTAATGCGATTTATATACTGTAATCAGATTACATTTTCAAGTAACTAGTAAAGTAACACATTACTTTTTAATTTACAAGAAAATATCTTAGTTACTTTTTCAAATAAGCAATGCCAGTTACTTTGTTTTCCATGTATTGACTGACAGCTCTCCTGTCCTCATGTTGAGAGAAATCAGGAGTGAGTGCAGAGGTGTTGTGTGTGCTGTGTGAACATGATGTTACTGTAGTTCTATACTAAATGTGAACATGCATTTACTCATCTCACCTTCACAAAAAAAAAAAAAAAA
>NW_015666578.1:1927-10108 GCF_001515625.1 Sinocyclocheilus rhinocerous
TTCTGTTTATTTATTACATAGACAACAAAGATGTAAAAAAAAAAAAAAAAAAAAGATTTAGTATTCCTCAAAATGAGTAAAAAAAGAGAAACGCAAACTCAGAATATGACACAAACCTGCAATAATGCTATATAACACAAATGTACTTTATGTATTTAATCCCAATTCATTAACCAGTGTCTTTGCTGCTGACCTTCAATGATCCAATTCAACCATACAAAAAAGCAACAACAAAAAAAAGACTTCATATAGACATAATGTTTGTTTCAATTTGTTTTATTTTATTATCTTTGTGTTTGTGTGTGATTGAGAAGAACATGTTGAACTTTCAACACGCGTCCTATTCTTCATGCAATACAGAATGCCAGCACAGCTGAAAGTTTTGTTTGAGCTTTTTGAATCTACATTTCCTTCAGCCTGAGGCTTATTCATTTGTCTTTTGGTGTGAAAGGCTTTTACTTTTGCCAACAATAGTACTGTTTTATATTAAAAACAAACAAGCAACCCCAATGCCAGATGAGATAATGTAATGCAAATGTAATGTAACACACTACTTTAAAAGTAACTAAGTAATGCAATTAGTTACTTTTTTTCGGGAGTAACACAGTATTGCAATGTATTACTTTTAAAAGTAACTTTCCCAAACACTGCCCACCACCACAACCAGGATGGTCCCTGTACATCCGTCAGGGGTAGGCTCCGGTCCTGCCTTCATCTTCAGTCAGGACCAGCCAAATCTGAATCCTTTAGAGAAAAGATGGGGTCTACGTCAAATTATAGTTGCTCACTACCATCTGTTAATCTTTTATGGAAAAAATACCATTCAACAACAAATGTTCACCTGCCCTCTGAATTTTTCTGGTAGAACTGTTTTACTCGAGATGCCTTCAATGGAGATACCAAAGATGATCATAACCGATGTCCATCACATATGCAGATTGACATCTAAAAGACATCTCTTTTTTTAATCTTTTTACTAACATTGTGATATTAAAATGGAATAAAACGCCAACAATAAAAACCTCTAGCTAGATTCATACTGCTGTTAACACTTTTTTTCGACAAGCGGATGCGATGAGACCTGTTTTCTTGTTTGGTCAGATGATGTTCGACATATTTTCAGAAACTGTGAGGAAAGAGGTGATGCTGCGGTGTATATTATGAGAAAATTAAAGTGTTTTTTGACCTTAGATGCATGTAAATCTATTGTTGTAGACTTACAAAAAAAACACTTTAAGTGTGTTAAGAAACATAGTCTTAAAAGTGAACTCTGTTTAAGTATATTACTTAGAGTATGTATATAAAAAAGGATTGTATCTTGCATTGAAGTCAACATGAAAGCAAAACTGATTCTCTCTCTCTCTCTCTCTCTCTTCCTATGTATATAAATACTGTACATACAGTATGTATATAAAAAGGATTGTATCTTGCATTGAAGTCAACATGAAAGCAAAACTGACTCTCTCTATCTCTCTCTCTATGTATATACAGTACATACATACAGTATCTTGCATTGAAGTCAACATGAAATCAAAACTGATATGTGAAAAAAATTCATCCGACACATCCGGTAACATAAGCAGCTGAAGGCAGCATTGCCTGTGGCTGTAGGTGAGCACCTCTCAAGCCAGACGTCAATGTGTGGGATGCATAATTTGCTAATTAGAGGGAGTATGGGAGGAAAAAGGAAAGCTGACATTGCACTGTCCTATTAACCTGACACACACACACACACACACACACACAGCTAACAGTAGGCAAACACAGAGGAACTTTAAGCAATAGACTGGGATGAGGGTTTGAAACTAGCATGCATGTCCACATCCCACAATCCCATTTATAGGTCAGGGACATTTGAGACATTATAATCACTAGGCACAATCTGCTACCATGCAAAATAAATAATCACAATAACGCTGATGTAATGGACTGTGTAATCACTACAAGTGAATCAACAATCGCTCATGTACATGATGCATATACAGCAGCGCCTAAATGAATTTGATGCTACAAACAGTATGTCCTACTGTAATGAACGTCGACTGGAGACAAGTTGAATGAGAACCAATGTGCAGTTTAATAAAATCCAAAAGTGAGCAGAAACACAATGAACAAGACTTGGCTTGGCAAAGAAAAATGAGGGTTATGTAACTTTTTAATCTAATGTAACTATATTTAAACATTTTACACTATCATTCAAAAGTTTGGGTTCTGCATTTATTTTGATCAAAAAAGTAGAAACAGTAATATTTTAAAATATAATTATGAATTTAAATTAATTGATTTGCAACTAATTTCTTATTAACAATTTTGAAAAACAGCTGCTTTTTGAAAAACATTTTATTTTTTTTATTTTATGTTTCATTCAGGATACAGAAAGTTCAAAAGAACAGCATTAATTTGAAATGGCATCTTTTGTAAAACTATAAATGTTTTTAATGCATAGTGTGGCGCTGAGACCGTTTGCTCACCGCTATAAGTGTGTTCACCCTTATTACATGCTAATAGGGGGAGGTGTCTGGGGGGGTGGGGCCAGGTGTGTGCGAGAGAGAGGAGAGTTCTTTTCTGAGTTCGGCTCCGGGAAGTTGCACGACGCTACACTGGTGTCAGAAGTGAGATAAATCACAGCTTCCTGGTCGTGACTCCCAGAAAACAATGGAAAACAATCTGGTAAGATCGCTCCATTTATTAAATGAGAAGGCAGAGCAAAGAAGGGGAGTGCCCCGGTATGGGAGGGATGACTGTAATCTCGAGGGAGAGCGAGCACTAGAGGAGAGAGTTGCGTTGATGATCACCCACTAACCCTTTTCTACCGCTTTTGTTGGATGAATTTGATAAAGAACATTTCCCTAAAACTAGACCACAGTCACCCACATCTTTTATTGGCATGTCTCATTCTTTTAGTAAACATATCTGCCTCGCGAGCACCCCGATTGCCCGCAATCCCGAGAGCATCCGGCGCGTTGACCCGGAACCAGAAGTCGACGTTGACCAAACATCCGCTATGGAGCGCTAATGGCTGACGATGATAGAAACACTGTTAAACAGAGCCGCTCTACCTGGAATAAAATGGATTAAACTTTTTCTGTTTCTTCTAAAGATTCAAGCTGCCATTATAATCATCCCCAAACAGTTGAAATGCCCATTAAAGAGGGGTTTGTAACCAGTCAGTACACCTCAGTTTGCAGAAGAGCTACCCAGTGGGAATTACCACGAAAGGCTAATAGTTCTTATTTAAACACCCCCACTTATAATGTTCAACTATCAAGCATGCTGCCCTCCAAACCTCCCCACAAAGTGGCTTATTTTCACTTTACTGAACCTACTGATGGTGTTAACAAGCATTCTGATCAGTCATTGCCTAACAGTTTGGAACAGGCATCAGAAAGCCCATGTCAAGCAGTTGTCAACCACTCCCTCTGTCCCTCCCAGCTGGGTCCCAAAATCCCCATTCAAAGAAGCTGTCCTAGTTTGCTGTACATTTTCTGGCCTGTCAGTGCCATCCACTCCCCTCCAGCCTGAATGCGGGTAGTAAATCCCGTAGCTGTCTAAAACTGGGGCGTTATGATGGCCGTTCTTCTTATGAGGCATTCTGGAAGAAGTTTGAGTTGGTGGCTAAGGTTAATGGTTGGGACGAGGTAGAGAGTGGGTCAGCTTGCAACTGCTTTAGATGGTGATGCTCAACAGGTATTGTTGGATGTCCAAGGAAGTCAGGTTTATAGTTCCCAGGCACTGCATCAGGCTTTGTTCCGGCGTTTCGGGGACACCACGCCCATTATGGCCCTACGGCAACAGTTTCAGGAGCACACACGGCAACCGAAGGAGCCTTTGGGTGTGTTTATGGCTGACCGGCGACACCTAACTCAACGCAGCTATCCTACATTTAGCAAACATGTGAGAGACTCATTGGTTCTGGATGCGTTCATCCGAGGATTGACTCCAGACCGCCTATGAAAGCAGGTACGAATAGCTCAGCCCTCTAACCTCGAGGAAGCCCTTGACCAAGCTCAAGTTATAGAGGGTATACTGGATGAACGGTCAACAGTATGTCAGCTGGCACAACAGGAGGTAGGGACAGTGGCAGAAGTCCTGCTGGAAGGCATGTTTGCTCGCTTTGGGGTTCCCACCAAAGTGCATACCGATCAGGGAAGGAATTTCGAGTCCCAACTGTTCTTTGAGTTCTGTCGACAGTTGGGCATCCGGAAGACGAGGACAACTACCTTGCATCCCCAGAGTGATGGGTTGGTGGAGCGGTATAATCAGACTCTTGCCACCCAACTGGTCCTGTGTGTGAGCCAAGATCAAAAGGACTGGGATCTGCAGTTGCCACTTGTTCTGCTTGCTATTCAGAGTGAGGTTCGGGAGACAACCGGGTGTACACCAGCGCTTCTCATGCTGGGCAGAGAACTGAGAACCCCATCTTCCTTGCAAATGGGGCACCCACCAGATGCACCACCATACTCCATATATATTTAATCCATATGCCCATCAGTTACAGGACCGGCTAGTGTCAGCCCATGAGTTTGCCCGACGTCAAGCGCTGCAGGCAGGCATCCACCAGAAACAAGCATATAACCATCACTGCACGGGAAGTGATTTCAAGAGAGACAGAAGGGAGGCTCACCTAAATTGGATTGTGCCTAGGTAAGACTATGTTACGTGATGGAGAGGCTTGGAGAGTCAATTTATCGTGTGAGGAAGAAGCCTGGATGTCGTACTGTGGTTTTGCATCGGGACCGGCTTGCCCTGTACCAAGGAGAACGGCGACCCTTCAGTAACAGAAGTCCGCGGCAGAATGTTGGGGCAACCCATCCTGCGTACGGAGGAGCTGAACACGCAGCGCTGGACAACGGTTGGGGAGCCTCAGCAGGCTGTGAAGAGGGTGACTCCATAAGCCTGGCTTCTGGGGCAGCTCTGGACTCTCCTGGATGAGCTGAACACGCAACGTCAGGGGGATCTGGAGTTCTCCTGGAATGGTCTGGGTTGGAGGCACCTGAAGATCGTATGACAAGCTCAGACCGTCCATTGAGGGAAAGAAGACATGGTAGTAGAAGCCATCATGACTTTCCAACTACCCCTTTGGGAGCGGTGCTGCCTACTTTTGTCCCGCAGCAGACCTGGAGAACTGGATCACGGCTTCGGCCCAGAGAGGCACTTAGAGTACCACAGCACTTTGTGGATTTCACTCTTCCTCTGGGACGAGGAAACCTGAAGAGGGGCAGTGTGGCGCTGAGACTGTTTGCTCCCCGCTATAAGTGTGTTCACTCTTATTACATGCTAATGAGGGGAGGTGTCTGGGCGGGGGCAGGTGCACACGAGAGAGAGGAGAGTTCGTTTTTGAGTTCCGCTCCGGGAAGAGAAAATTCTGAGCCCTCCACGTTTTATTATTTTTTGGGGAAGTTAGGACACCTCCTGATAATCTAGCGTAGCGTCAGTTCTGGCAGGTCACGTTAGTCAAGCTCGCATCAGCTGACTCTCAGCTGATCCCCATCAACCTATGGGAATACGACACCTATCCAAGTATTCATATATAAGGTCCCGCAGTAGTATCAGCAGTTTTCGCATTGCTCGATAGCTAATTAAATGGCGAATTCGGCAGGCAAAACCCTGGATTCTTATGCGCGTGCGCGCACTCAGCGACCCAAGGAGAGCGCGCCGCTTTAACGCGTTTTCTCCATGGTTACGGAAGTCTTCGGCAGCGCCGCAGTTACTTGCTCGAGTTACTAGCCTGCCTCCGGCTGGAGAGAGTAGCCTATGGGAAGCCAAACAACTCAAATGTGGGACGAAACGGCGCGGTATTCAAGTGTTCGCGGGAGTTCTTGCCCAGAATGGAACCATACCGCCAATCCAAACTGTATGCTAATTGTCAATCATCTTTGACGATAGTGGTCCTGACAGAACCGTTGTTTAGGTTGTAACTTTCAGGAAATAAACAAAGCCCGTTGGCTGCTTTTGAACTGGATCTCGGCCTCCTGCCTATATATTCTGGGAAGTTGCACGATGCTACAATATGTCAAATATGCACATTTTTGATGGCATAACATTACTATTCATTATCTCCCGTCTAAACACTTGCCTGACCTTACTTATTTTGTTATTTTTGTCCTGTGGTAATTTTTTCACCTCTTAACCTCTTGGTAACAGTGATTAACTCTCCTTTGGCTTTATGTGGGACAGGTCACTGTATTTATTTCAAAAAGCATCACTTGTTATGTTTTATTATAAGGGTCATTCTTATCAAAGCATCACAATGAATGTGTACAGTTAGTTGGGTATCAGGAAAACAAGTAGAAAACTCAAACCATATAAGTACAGGTAACTTCTAATCTGCCAACAAACAGCAACTGTAGGCTATATGTTTAAAAAAAATAGTAAGAGAGAAAAGATGTACTGTAGAGCTCAAGACAAAAGGCGCACTGACTGAAAAAGTGATAGTGTCTAAATGGAGGGATGAGTGTATAAACGGAGACCATTAAGTGGATAAGAAGCTTCTTTGTTCCTTTTGGGATTATGCTGGCTGAGAAACCAGTGCAAGCAGGTATTAACACAGTAACACTGTGACCTGAATGGCTACCAATGTGTGTGTGTTTATCTTACTCTGTAAATGTCATCTAATATCCACTGACACATTCATATTTGCATCTCTGTGCTTTCTCTATGTCTGTTCTCTATGTGTATGAGGTCCATAAACTGACACCAGATAATATTAGTTCACTTTAGATATACTAAAACAACATAAATGTCATTGCATTAGATAACAAAATATCAACATAAGTTGCATTTACTGAGTATGTGCATGTTACAACTAACTGCTACTTGGTTATGCGTCTTTTTAACTCTGTTCAAAAACCTATGACTTTCATAAAAAATGAACAAAAGCTGTTTAAAAGGGAGGGTAGCAACAATATGGTGCCTTCTGAGACCTCTGCAATCCCAGAATGCATTGCAATGAACTCGGTGATAAAAATCTATCCAAAATGTGGAGTTGCTGAGATGACTAAAACACATTTAATTCAATACTGTGAATTGCTGATAAAAAGATCTCATCTAAGCATCTAATTAAATTAATGTCATTGGATTAGTTTACTATAAAATATAAATGCAAGTTTTTATTATTTCTTGTAAATAATGGTAGTGCAAGCAGTCTTTACAAGAAAATCTAAATATTGTCAGGATTATGAACTATTCTGTGTGTGTTTATGCCCCTGTGACCCAGTTTCTTCCTGATGTTGACTGTGTTAATTTGATTCCAGGTGTGTCTCGTTCCTCCCCAATTATCCTGCCTTTAAAAGCCCTAGTCCTTTCAGTTCTTGTTTGTCGGGTCTACTTGTTGAATGTCCTCCTTGTTCTCGGTTTTCCTGTGGATTATTAAAACCTGTGTTATTCAAGTACTCCTCGTTTCCTCGTTCCTTGCTCCTTGAGTGAATTGTGACAGAAGACCCGAACGATACAGTTACCTCCGTGTGTACCCTCCGTTTTCTTTCTCTTTTTACTCAGTTTTTTGTTTCCGTTGTGTGCCATATGGATCCCCTCCTTCGCCCCGAATTCATCCTCCTCCTGCTGGAGCAGGGGGAAATTTGCTCGAGGGTCATACCAGACTGTTTCTGGCTGTGGCCCATCTCACCACCTATCCGGACGACGCGCTCTGCGCGTTCTATGACGCCAGCCTCAACACCGCGTGCAGAGCGCCGTCGTCCAAAGATGGCCCTCGAGCTGAATTTGCTGCCTTTGTGGAGTGGACACTGGCGAGAAATGGATCTCCGAACAATAGATAAAAAAAAACACCACATATACCACTCAAAATCATATCTATTACTGCATGCGCGTTCTATGACGCCAGCCTCAACACCGCGTGCAGAGCGCCATCGTCCGAAGATGGCCCTCGAGCTGAATTCGCCGCCTTTGTGCAGTGGACACTCACGACCCAGAGCCCAGCCCACATTCTCCCACCGCTGACGGAGAGCCAGAGCCTGCTGCGACCGACGAGCCATCGCTAGAGAGAGCGACAGAGCTGAGGATCACCGCGGAGCCAGAGGCCGTGACGTCAGTCAAGGTGTGTGAGATGGCAACAATGCCTGCCACGAGGGAGAAAGCCACGGACAGTGTGAGTGCGGAGAGGAGCTCCACCCCCTGCACCGCGGCTGAGGGTGAGCTGAGTATGGCGTGGCAAAAGGGCCAAAA